>NC_143260.1:105335925-105637464 GCF_984573655.1 Nuphar pumila | reverse complement strand
CCCTCCGTACCTGTACCCATACCCATACCCAGGTGACAGAAAACAATGTACAATAGCTAGGTCTAGCTGTCACAGTGGATGTTTTCTGGATTAGTCATTTGCTCGCAGCATTGCATCAACCGATTAATAGATCCTTACTCTTTTGTGATAATTGGAGTGCTATTGCTACAAATCCAATCCAGCATGACAAGATGAAGCATGTGAAACTACATCAACACTTTGTGCGAGAAAAGGTTGAGAGTAATGAGATCCAATCCTTATTCATTAAAGAAGAAGAACGAGTTGCAGATCTTTTCACTAAATAATACAATTGTTGATAACTCTTGAGAGATTTTTGCAGCTTAATCCTTAATTTTCTCTCTTTGATGTTTCAAATGGTTTTCCATTAGGGACTGTGCACATTCTAATATGTGAAATTAAATCTCCTTGTATATATTCTTCCCTCTTTGTGATCCAACTGCTTTTCTTTTCGTATGTAAGTAATCATTTTCGGTTAAATATAACCTGTTCATATGGTTATTACATTGATAATTGTGTCATCTCTCTTTCTCATGATTCTTAATTTTCTTCCACAGGATGAAGAAAATCTACTTGGAGTTATTCTCAAATCACCCTCTGCAAGCAATAGACAGTATATTGTTTTGGTACTGAAAGCTGAATCACCATCTACTGTGCAAACAAGTTCAGTTTCACACGTTGAATCCCATGCAAAAGAAAGCAGGAATGTGACACAAGGTTATTATATTGCTCCAAAAGGAAAGCGTGGTGGGGATGAAGAGTACTTCTCTTCAGTTGTTTCACGTAAAGGATCGGGTGCAGTAAATATTAACTTGCCTCATAGTGGGAAAGCAGCTGGAATAAATTATGAAGTTGTTGGAATTGAAAATAATAAGTTTTTGATCATTTGCAAAGAAAAGTTGAAGATTGATCAGGTTCGTCTTCTCGAGGATGTCAGTCCTGCTGCATATTCAAAGACTGTTCAACAGCTTTTACTTCATAAACCTGATCGAAAGTACCCACCTTCTGTTGATCCCTTTAAAGGTGTGCCTTTTACCTGATAACATCTCTTACAAAGACACAAGTGAATAGTGTCTCTTTAACATTTTCATCCTTAACAATCAATATTCAGCATTTCATTCTCTTGCAGATGTTGGTTGCTTTCCCCTTTGGCTTAGACTTGTGATATTAACTAGATTAGCACTATCTTTTTTTGCACTTGGGCCTCAAGGATTTGACATGGTGGATGTGGTTTATTGTTTGAATTCACCCTTTCTTCCTCATAATTTAGGACTGTTCTTGCCCTCTAATTATGGTGCTCTATATTTTGGCAACCAACTAAGACAAGAACCATGTGTCCTAATATGGAGATTGTAGAGCATTAGATTAAATACCATTAGCACAAGAAAAGCTTATCAGTCAAAAGTCAACATCTTCTGGCTCAAGCTTTTAAAATGATTCAACAGTACTGCTTTTTCCACTAGCAAAAGAACCAAGAGAAGGTGTTGTTTTTCTATTACAACAACAACAACAACTACGCCTTCATCCCAAAACAATTGGGGTCAGCGATATGAACCAAAAAAGAAATTCATTTTGGGTCTTCCACATGAATCCTTTTCCTCCAATCATTTCTATCCAATGCCATGTCCTCGGTGAGGTTCAAAGCATTCATATCCTTTCCTATCATCTCCATCCAAGTCTTCCTAGGCCTACCCCGACCTCTTTTAACAAATATATTTTCTCATTTCTCCAACCTTCTAACTGGAGCATCATTAGGCCTTCGCCGAATATGTCCAAACCACCGTAAACGATTCTCTCGCATCTTATTTTTAATGGGTGCAACACCTACCTTCTTACGTATCTCCTCGTTCTGAATCTTATCTTTTATTGTATTTCCACACATCCATCTAAGCATCCGCATCTCAGCTACACTCATTTTTTGAATATGATGTCTCTTGGCAGCCCAACATTCCGTACCATATAGTAAAGCGGGTCTAATAGTCGTCCTATAAAACTTTCCTTTCAACCGCAATGGCATTCTACGATCGCACAACACTCCAGTTGCACTTTTCCATTTCATCCACCCAACCTTTATCCTATGATTTACATCTCCATCAATTTCTCCATACTTTTGAATAATGGATCCCAAATATTTGAAATAATCATTCACCGGTATTTCTTGCTCACCAAGCTTCACTACACTCCCATCACTACTTCGTTGCTTACTAAACCGACATTCCATATATTCAGTCTTACTCTTACTCAACTTAAAACCTCTAGCTTCCAATGTCTGTCTCGATAATTCTAACTTAGCATTAACCCCAGCTCTAGACTCATCAATCAAAACAATATCATCAGCAAACAACATACACCACGGTACATTTTCTTGAATTGATCTCGTAAGCTCATCCATCACTATCGCAAATAGGAAAGGGCTTAAAGCAGATCCTTGATGTAACCCGACCGTTATCGGAAAATTGGTTGTCACCCCTCCACAAGTGCGGACATTGGTTACTACTCCTTCATACATATCTTTAATTATACTAATGTACTTGAGAGAAACACCTTTCTTCATCATTGTCCACCAGAGAACGTCCCTAGGTACTCTATCGTATGCCTTCTCTAAATCAATAAAAACCATATGCAAATCTTTGTTCCTCTTTCTATATCTTTCAATAAGTTGTCTAAGAAGATGTATAGCTTCCATAGTTGATCTTCCAGGCATAAAACCAAATTGATTCTCCGATATCGTGACAACCTTCCTCAACCTAGACTCAATCACCCTCTCCCAAAGTTTCATAGTATGACTCATGAGTTTTATACCACGATAGTTTGTGCAATCTTGTATATCACCCTTATTCTTATATAAAGGCACCAAAGTACTCTTCCTCCACTCATTAGGCATCTTATTTGTTCGCCAAATCAAGTTAAAAAGATTTGTCAACCATTCTAAACCTTTCTCTCCCAAGCATTTCCAAGCCTCGATAGGTATACCATCTGGGCCAACTGCCCTTCTTGATTTCATTTTCTTCAAAGCCTCTGCAATTTCTTTCTTTTGAATCTTGCGCATGAAGTCACGATTTATCTCATGAAAAGGAATGGAGAAGTCTCGAAGATCTTGAGCATGACTATCATTAAATAGCTTATCAAAATAATCTTTCCATCTCTCCTTAATCTCCTCATCTTTGACTAAAACCCTTTGCGTTTCATCTTTGATACATCTAACCATACCCAAATCCTTCGATTTCCTATCTCTCATCTTTGCAAGCCTATAAATATCCTTCTCGCCTTCTTTGGTATCCAACTTGTTATAAACCTCCTTATATACCTTAGCCCTCGCGTTTCGAACAACTTTTTTAGCTTCCTTCTTTGCTATCATATACTTCTCCAAATTCTCATTATCACGACTCTTACTTAGATTTCTATAACACTCTCTTTTAACCTTAATAGCTAATTTGACATCCTCGTTCCACCATGATGTATCCTTACCTAGTGGTGCACCGCCTTTAGACTCACCCAATACCTCCTTAGCCACTTTTCTCATGCCACCCGCTATCTTATTCCACTAGGTAAATTTAAATTTACTGCACTAGGTAAATTACCTGCATTTCTCATGCCACCCGCTATTTTAGCTTCCTTCTTTGCTATCTTATTTGATTTTCTATTATAAACCTTTTTAAATTTACTGCACTAGGTAAATTATCAGTTGTTTTCACTTATCTATAAATTCCATACGGCAACTTTCTAGGTTTCTTTCATCACAATAATGAAGTGCTACGCAACCATCTTTTGAATCTTTTTGAACCACCATGCCATTTTGCCCTTTGCTTTCCTTTGTCTGCATGGCTCCACATTGTCAATGGACTCTTTGACAACTCAACCTCATCACTCTCATGGCTGTGGTGGCACAAGTTTCACCATCCTCACCATCGGTTTTTCCATTTCTAGAGATCTATCATGGACATGTAACTCATCGTTTTCTTCAAAATGATATTACTCATCATCATCATTGGGTTCAAACATTGTGTTGACTCCCTCTTCCATTGGTTGCCCCATCCAAATTCAGCATCTACCATTATCTTATTTTTCTGAATAGCCTTTTGCACCATCTTGTTTGATATTGGTTCTAATTTGCAAATCTAATGCTTATTTTTTTCTACAAAAAAAGAAATTAAAATAAAACGTTAAGATACTAAAAATGAAAACTGACAACTAATAATAAATTCTTGCAACAAGGAGCACAGTCAACACACATATAGACACATCTATGCGTGTAATGCAAAAAATAAAGAAAATAAGAACTTTCTAGTAAAACTTGATAATCATACAACAAATTAAAAGAAACATGACTATATGAGAAATAGTCAGTTAAGTAAGAACTATATAATGAATTCTAAATAGAAACGCATGCTATACTCACCAATAACCTATATAACTTGTTTGCTGGTTCTTATCATTCTCTAACGAGAGCAAGGTATTTGTGAAATGTGCTTATTTTATTTAGAAAGGTGTTCTCCCCCTTTTCTGAAAGCAAGGTTTTTGACGCTTCCATACTTTTAGGATGCACACTTTTTGGGAACAATTCGAAAGGTGCATATGTGCTTCCAGTATCCATCCTCTTACCATTTCCACATTCATTCCAGCTTGAGGCTACAGCCAAAATAACATAATCATCTTTCTTAGAAGATCAATGAGAATGTCCAAACATGTTATAGCGAGAAAAACATGGTTTGCCTTAATAGCTTTGTAGGCAAGATTCTATGGAGCTTCTTCATAGACAGATAATTTTCCATCAAATCCAGCTACTATTTTCTCCCCTTGAGTTGTTATTATACCTCCTTCCCTAAGTTAACTCTATGGGACCCTTTACCTAATCCCAGGGCTCAACAACACTCGTACACAAGAAAACCACAAACACAAAAGGTTTCATCTTGCGGCCATGTGTTATTTATTTTCCCGCAATGAGGAGACTGCAGACCATTTATTTCAGATCTTGCAGTTACTTGGACTCCCTCCTACAATTAGCTTGGGCAGATTGACAACTTCATTTGTGGGAGAAGCTTTTGATCAGACACCTAATAAGTGCACCTTGGATAAGGAAGAAGGGGAAAAGATGGAGGGCCATATGGAATGGTTGCTGTTTCTTGCTTCCTGGCAGATTTGGCATGAGAGGAACATGTGAGTCTTTAAAGAAGAGATACATGTGATTGAGTTTAGACTATATCACAACTGATTCTGTAATATCGTGTATTTTTCTATAATATTAAATTCTGAGACTTCATAAAATTTGGCTAAGTGTTTCGTAAAGTCGATAGAAATCCTCGATTTTAGGTGGAGTCAGCTTAGTCTGGGCTTGGCCCAAGACCCATTGACAAGACCTAAACGAGCCAATTAAGGTTTGGTAAAACTTTTTATTTTTGACCTTTAAAATCGAGCGAAATTCGGGTTAAATTCAGGCAAAATTCTGAGACGAAATTCAAGTAATATATCATTAGATGCATCTCGAAATTCTGAAAACATTGATATTTTTTTTTCTGAATTCGGGCTACAGTTGACCCGAAAATCATTTTTTTTTCAAAAATGACCTGCCTCGATGTGACCGGTTCTGGATTGGATCATATCGGATTTGATCCATATGATCCAAGTTGATATGGATTTGGAGCTTGTCCAAGACCCATATTAATCAGGATATGGTCCAGTTTGAGATCCATATGGATATTGAATATAGATTTGGATCTTAGATTCAGATTCAAATCCAAAATCCAGGTCCAATGAATTTAAAGTTTTAAATTCAATACAAAGGTTTAATTGAGTTAATTTGCAAGTTAAAAAAACTCTCAGAGGGTGGAGATACCCTCTGGAACTTTCTAGAAATTTATTATTTAATAAATAATAAACAAATAATTAATTATATATTAAAATTTAATTAATTTCGATTTTTTTTTTGGTATGACAGAGTTCTACATTTGTGGAACTCTGCCTAATATGTAGGGGTTCTAGAAGAGCCCAAATAGGGTTAAAGTAAAATAGTAAAGCAAAATAAAATACCAAATAGATAAAAAAGTAGTTAAAAAGGAAAGAGGTGGTTAGAGATAGAGTTCTACATTAGAAGAACTCTATCTCATAGCCAAATGGGTGAGAAACTCGAGAAGTGACATCACCTTTATAAGAAGATGAGTTCCTGAATCCTCACCAAACAAAGCTTCAACCAAAATACCAAAAAAGGATCACACACAAGAACCACAAGGGTTCATACAACAATACCTGAAAAAGGGTATGCAAAAGAGAAGAAAAAATATATTTATTGAATGGGTAACACACCCTACAAAAGCATAAATTACAAGGGGGTAACATCCCATATTTATAATACAAGGGAGAGAGGGAATGAGAGAGTCAACGGCTCTAAATAGAACCGTTGGGGTTCCAATGACTCTCGCTTTTACTTTATGTTTTTTGACTTTGGTAAAAAAAGCATAAAGCCTATTATGTCCAAAACGAAACTAAAAAGTAAAAGAAACCTAACTTAGTTAAATAAACTAACCTAATCCTACTTAAACTATAAAAGTAAACTAGAATTATGAAATTATGTTACATTATTTAACACTCTCCCTCAAATTTACGGTCAGTGTTATTAAAAATGCGCCTCAAGGTGCAAAAATCGCGCCTCGCCTCAAGGCGAGAGGCTTTTTGCCTTGAGGCGCATGTGTAAAGCGCAAAACCCTTGAGGCGTGCGCCTCAGGTTGAGGCGTACACGCCTCAAAGCATTTGGTCAAATGAGGGTCAAAACCCTCATTTGACCAAAAATTAGGGCATAAACATACTGCCCCCGACCTTTTATGTGTTGATTTTAGTTTTTTCGAACCCCTCTCTTTCTGTTTTTTTTCTCACAGCAATCTCTCCCTCTCGGCTCTCATAGTTGTAGTATTCTCTCTGTTTGTCTCGTGGTGGAGCCGAAACAGGCAGGCCTCCCTCTCGACTTTCACAGTCGCAACATTCTCTCTGTCTCTCTCGTGGTGGAGCCAAAACAGTTTCTCTCTCTCTCTCTCGTTCTCCTCTTCTTCTTCTTATCTCTTCTCCTTCTCTTCATAATTGGTAGGTGTGCTTGGTGTATTTGGTAACATGAAGCATGCTTGACTACATGAACTCTGGTTTCTCTTCTGCTTCTAGAAAATTGTTCACGGCCACAACAAAAACTTTATAGGTTATTGAGCTATGTTTCA
Source organism: Nuphar pumila (assembly GCF_984573655.1). Lineage (NCBI taxonomy): Eukaryota > Viridiplantae > Streptophyta > Magnoliopsida > Nymphaeales > Nymphaeaceae > Nuphar > Nuphar pumila. Next base: position 105,630,247 of record NC_143260.1, on the reverse strand, counting down.
AGTAATGAGAAAGTCACCACAAATGATGAAAATAGAATGAAGGTTAAGATGATGTCTTTTCACATTTTTTTGTGCATGAACATTGGTCTAAAAGGATGTAACTTGTGCATGATCTGTGGCTTTTGCTCCCACACTGCCTCTAGCATTTTTGCTGGATTTAGTTCCAGCATTTTTCTATGGTATAGCAAATCACTTTAATGTTTTCGGCACCATGTCTTCATGAGTAATCTTGGTTGATTCCATGATCTGGAGTGCAAGCATTGCACTTTGTCACCCCTATGAACCTTTATCACCCATTTGGCAGATGGCATAACATGTGTTTGCGTGCATGCATGCATGTGTGTGTATCATGAAAGTACTTATATATTGGATAAGTTTTTTCTTTTATAGCATTTGAGTTTTGATATTTTCGAGTGTGTAGGTCTTCTTTTCTAATTTGCACTCTAAAATGAACTTTGGCATGTTGCTCCATATCTAGCATCTAAAGAAAATTGTCTAGTTTACTGAATACCATTTGCTTAGTTGACTCTATGTTTGTGAGCTTTATTTTGCATAAAAGTGTTAGGCACACAAAACAGATGATCTAAAATTAAGACAACTTATAGATTCACTTGGATTTTTATATGAAACTTCATGCAAAAGGGAATTTGTTCTGGGGGGCGCTGATCCATAAGAAACCGGGACCCGCGCGGAGGGGAACCCCCGGATCCCCCTCCTGTAAGGGAAAAAACACTGAATTAGGCTCCACAACTCATCACTCGATTCATCCATTTTTGTTTGAATATGAATCTAAATTTTTGTGTTAATATATGTTTTCTTATATGCATTTTTGCAGTTGAACAATGAGAAAAGATGTAGGATGGGATCATGGAGTTAAAGTTTCAAATCCCACTAAAGATCCTAAACTCGTAGGACATGTAATTTGCAATTACTGTCATAAACAAACTACAAGAGACATCTATAGGTTAAAGCATCACTTAGCTGGCATAAAACATGGTGTTAGCATCTGCGAAGCGGTTCTACTTGATGTGAAAAGATTTTTTCAGAATCATTTAAGGGATCAGAAGCAAAAGAAACAAGAGGAAGAACAAAACAAGTTGGAAATCGGGAGGAATGTTTATTTTAGATCATCAATAGGCGAAAATGTGAATAAAGAAACCACCAGATCATGTAGTGATTCAAACAAAAGCACAGGTGGTCCCATGGACCTCTTTGTGAACAAAGAAGCACGACAAATCACAATAAACACTTGCTTTTAAAAGGGATGAAAAAAAAACGTATGTCGTGCCATTGGTAGATTTTTTTATTCAAATGCCCTATCATTTAATCTTTGTAACAGTTCATATTTTGGTGCAATGGTAGAAGCTATTGCAAATTATGGGCGCAGGTTCAAACTGCCTTCTTATCACGAGATCAGAACGTGGATTTTGAAAGATGAGGTAGATTGTATCATTGTACTCATGAAATTTTAAAAGAATTAAAAAAAGAATGACCAAAGGTTGATTGCAGCATTATGACAGATGGAAAATGAAGAAACTTAATTAATTTTCTTGTAAACATCTCATCTGGGACAATATTTTTGAAGTCCGTTGACATCAGCAACATGAAAAAAAACTCGTGCAAATTTGTGTAAGTTGTCTGAAGAAGTTGTCAAAGAAGTTGGTGAAAGTATTGTGGTGCAATTCATTACAGATAATGCACTAAATTATGTGGTAGTTGGGAATATGTTAACAATAGAAAAAATATGTTTTTGGACACTATGTGTGGCATATTGCTTGGATTTTATGTTAGAATATATTGAAAAGATATCAATTTTTAAAGATATAGTGGAAAAGGCAAAAAAAATTACAAGATATATCTATAGTCATGCATGAGTATTAAATTTGATGAGAAAGTTCACAAAGAAGAAAGAACTTCTACGCCCAACTGTCACTCGTTTTGCTACAACATATCTCACGCTTCATAGTATTGGATGTTATAAGGAGTTAAAGTCGATATTCTTGTCTTCAAATTTTAGATCATCTAATTACTATAAGAAATCTAATGCTAAGAATATTTCTTATATTGTTCTTAATGATTATAAGTTTTGGGCTGCCATATCATATGCAATTAAAGCTACACTGCCGCTCGTGAAAGTGCTGCGATTAGTGGATGCAAATGAGCCTACTATGGGATTTTTGTACGAGACAATGGATAGAGCAAAGGAGGAAATTGCTTCAAACCTTTACAAGGTTAAAAAAAAATATAAACCTAATTGGGATATCATTGATAGACGATGGGATTTGCAACTTCATAAGCCTTTGCATGCAGCTGCCTATTATTTAAATCCTCATTTTCATTATGTTGACAATTTCAACTCGGATGAAGAAGTTATGAGTTACTTTTATGATTGTGTTGAAAAATTGGTTTTTAATGCAAATGTTCTGTTGAAAATTACAACACAAATCTATGTACTTAAAAATGCAAAGGGGTTGTTTGGTAGAGAGACAACTGTTACAATAAGAAAATTAAAAAGTCTTGGTAAGTTTGCAATTATATTGTTATTGTTAATATTTTTTTATGTTTTTGTTAATTATGATATTCTTAATGTTTTTATCAAATTTTTATTGCTTTATTTGAATGCAACTGACTGGTGGAGTTCATTTGGGTACGAAAATCCTGAGTTGATGAATTTTGCAATTCGAATTCTAAGTTTGACGTGCAGTGCATCGGGTCGTGAGAGGAATTAGAGTACTTTCTCATTGGTTTGTGACTTTGTATTTTGTTTTTGAAATACATTTTTATAAGCATAATTATCTTATAATTGATTATCAATGATTTGAAATTATAGGTGCATACAAAACAGAGGAATATACTTGAACAAGAGAAGATGAATGCATTGGTTTTTGTAATGTACAATATGAAATTAAGAAAGAGAAATATGAGGAGGTCTACCAAAGACCCTATATGTCTAGATCATATAGACTCAGACGATGAGTGGATTGTGGAGAAAGAAGATCCAATGTTGCCTAGTGATCCCAATTGGTTGGAGGATTCATGGTTGAATCCAAACTTTGACATAAATGCCATTGAGCATGTGCCTATTGAAAAAGTCACTTCACCTCATGATTCACAAAGTGGTTCTAGGCAAGACAGGTCTTCAAGAGGTCGAGGTAAAACTATATTCTTTTTACCTTGCTATGAATATAAATATATTTTTTTTATTACATAAAATAAGTATTTAATACATGATTTTTTATTGAAGAAAAAAGAAAAGCAAAAAAAGTGATTGAGGATGTGGAGGAAGCAAGTGCAGACGATGAAGAGTCAGAGAATGAAGATGAAGGATAACCTATTTATATGTATTCCTCAGATGATGACATTGAAGACTTAAATATTGATGATGACGAGACACAAGAAGAGTCTAGGCCCTAATTCATATCATAGGGATGTGGCCATTTATATGTTTTTTTGGGTCTTTCATTTGTAATTGTGAATGTTAACACTCTCATTTTAAAGAGTTTTAGACAAATATATTAACATTTGGTTGTTAATGCTAACATTCATTTTCTAATTATGACATGATGTTAATGCTAATATGCATTTCGTTGTTAATGTTAATTTTTTATTGAATGAATGCTCATATTTTATTTCTTAGATACTTACATAGATCAAGTTGTTGCATTAATGTTACTTTTACATGTTAATCTCATATTTTTTCAGTATTTATTTGAGATTTTTTTATTTCTTGTTGGTTGTTGCTTCATCAATAAAGCATTTTTTATTTATTTATAATTTTAGATATTTTTTATAGTTTTTTTTAGTTAAATTTTTCTTTTTTAGGCTTACGCTTTACTACTCGCCTCATATTTTGGTGGAGCGCCTCACTACACCTCAACACTGTTCACAACACTGCTTACGGTTGAACAACCGAAAGTTTGTCCAAGAAAAAGTGAAATCGAGAAGCAACAAGAGGTTTGGTATAGAAGTCTGCCAGTTGATATTCAGAGGCGACATATGGAAAATCAATGGTGTTGTGTAGAAATTCCTCTCATACGTAGTGACAATTCATCTCGATATGCTTAGTCTGTTCATAGAATGTTCGGTTGCTGTCAATGTAAATAAAACTTTTGTTGTTGCAACATAGTTGTGATGCTCTTGTACTCCTAATACCCATCTCGTGAAGCAATCGCCTTAGCCAGACTACTTTCATGGTGGTTGTGACCATTGCTCTGTAATCGGCTTCAGTTGATGAAAGAGAGACTTTTTGTTGCTTCTTGCACCTCCAAGAGACCAATGATTCTCTTAAAAACACACAAAAGCCAGTAGTTGAGTGTCGATCATTGAGATCACCTCTCCAATCTGCATCAATATAAGCAGTTAAATCTAAAGAGGAAGAAGCAGATAAGAAAAGTCTTCGAAAGATAGAAGTTTTGATATATCTAATAGTGCATAACACAACTCTCATATGGACAGTGGTAGAAGCTGTAAAAAATATCTTCAAAGATGTGCACTACAAGCACAAACTCCACAAAGGGATACGTGTACAAAGACACACCAAGAACACTTAAACAAAAGTACACAAAGGTACAAAGAGAACACTATTGAATCTATTGAGCAAAGGTGAGCACAAAGGCTCCTACAAGAATGAATACAATAGTGGGGATACACCTCTATTTATAATACAAGAGGCGACCAAAAGGAGGGGCTCCTACTAGACGTTGGAGCCCCTCCAACAGTTAGAAATCTAACCGTTGGAGGGGGGGTCCAACGTCTCCCCCTTTGACTTTTAGTCAAAAAGATAAAAAGGAAAGAAAGAAAAGAAAAAGAGAAAAAGAAAAAGGGAAAAGAGAAAAGAAGAAAAAGGAAAGAAGGAAGAAAAGTTACATGCACATTCACAAGTGTGAATATGCGTAAAATGGGAAATGACAAAAATGCCCCTGGGGCTACATAAATATATATATATATATATATAGTAGTAGATATATATGCATATATATAATATATGTATATGTATCCCTCTATATATAAATATATGTATACATGAATTGATACAATTTAACCCCCCCCCTAAAACTTAGGGCGTGATAACCGAAAGTTTGCCAAGAAGAAAATTAAATCTGGGGGAACATAGCGCCTTTGTGAAAAAAGTCTGCCAACTAGTATTCTGAAGTCACATAAAGGAGGTTTATGATTTTCTGTAAGTAGGCTTCTCTAACATAGTGGCAATCCATCTGAATGTGCTTAGTATGCTCATGAAAAGTGTGATTTTTAGCAATATAGATTGCACTTTTATTATCACAATACAATCTTGTAGATCCTTGGATGAGTACTCCCATATCCTGCAACAATTGATGAATCCACACAATCTATATAGTCGTGAAGGCCATGACTCGATATTCTGCTTTTGTTGATGAAAGAGACACCTTCTGTTGTTTTTTGCATCTCCATGAGATCAATGATTCACTTAGAAAAATACAAAACCCAGTAGTGGAGTGACAGTTATTTGGGTCACCTCCTCAATCAGAGTCAGTATATGCAATCAATTCTAAATTAGAAGACGAGAAAATAAATACTCCCTTGTTTATTGTACCCTTTATGTATCTGACAATACGAAGTACAACACTCATATGAACTGAAGTGGGGGCATGCTGAAATTGACTCACAGTATGCACGGCATAAGATATGTCTGGCCGTGTGATACTAAGATACATAAGTGATCCCACAAGCTGCTGATAGGGAGTAGGATTTTCCAAAGAAATCTCATCATCACCCTTCATTTTTGAGCCCACAACTTCAGGAGTCTCGCAAATATTTTCATCGGTAATGCCAGACCTATCAAGAATCTTGCAAGCCACTTTAGTTTAAGACAAAAAATAACCTCTATGAGAGTAAGCAACCTCAATACCCAAAAAGTATGTCAGATACCCTAAGTCTGACATTTCAAACCTTTCTTTTAGAGTGGATTTGATATTTCTGATTCCCTTAATATCACTGCATGTTATTAGCATAGCATCAACATATAATAACAAAATTATAATTCCTGCATCAGACTTTTTGACAAAGAGAGCAGTGTCAGTATAACAAGAATTGAATCCAGTTTCAACCATTACTTTATTAAATCGATCGTACCAAACCTTTGAGGCTTGTTTTAAACCATACAAGGCTTTTCTAAGTCGAAGAACTTTACCCTTTGGTATATCCATGTCAGGGAGAGCCTCCATGTAGACGTCTTTGTTTAGGTCTCCAGTCAGAGAGGCATTTTTAGCATCCATTTGATATATGTTCTATTTTTTAATAGATGCAGTAGTGATCAAACATCTTACAATGACCATTCTTGTCACAGGAGCAAAGGTTTCTTCGTAATCAATACCATATTCCTGGCTATAACCTTTAGCTACCAGCCGGGCCTTATATCTTTCAAGAGTTTCATCACTCTTGGTCTTAAACTTAAAGACCCATCTACATCCTATTGTCTTTTCTCCTTCAGGAGGATTTTGAAGTTCCCAAGTTTTGGCTATGCTAAGGGCACCAAGTTCATTATGTTAAAATGTATCATTCAATCTTTGTAATCTTATATATATTTTATATATATAAAGGATGATACATATACATATATGATATATATGTATCTTCCTAATTATATATATAAAATATATATTTCTCTATTATTAGGCATAAGGGTAGTTTAGTCTTTTCACCTTTTTACGCATATTCCATTTGGAATATGTTTGTAACTTTATTTTTATTTTTATTTTTATTTTTTTATTTTATTCATTCTTGTGGTTTGCGCCACCTAGGGAGGCTCCCCAAAGAGTCGTTGTGGAGCCCCCAACGGTCACAAATATGACCGTTGGGGGCTCCCAACAACTCCTTTGGGAGCCCCCTATGTGGCTCCTCTCTTGTTATAAATAGGGGTCTCCCCCTTGTAATTTATTCACTCCTTTGGAGGAGCCTTTGCTCCATGTAATGGGTATTACACCCTTCCTCTTTTCAATAATATCAACTTATGCCTTATAGGCATTTTTGCCCCTTTGTGGGTTTATGTGTTAGCACATTATGTGCTTGTGTTTTCCCCTTTAGTGGGTATATTCGCACTTCATGTGCATGTGTATTGGTTCATTATTGAACCTAATATATTCAAAGTTGTTTCATTACATGGTATCAGAGCAAGGTTGGGATCGAGTTGCTCTTTGTTGCATTGAGAAGCGTGCTATTCAAGAAATTTTAAAGAAAAATGGTGAACTTCTCGTTTCTCTCTTTTACTTCTTAAAATTATTTGATATGCATTATATTTCTTTAAGTATTATGCATTATGAAGAATTATATGTTTTTTCATATGTGTTTCTCTCTTTTGCTTCTTAAAAATGTTTGGTATTCTTTATATTTCTTTAAGTGTTGAGCATTATAAAGAATTAGATATGTTTTTGCATTTGTGTTCTCCATGTCATTATGAGTTTGGATTCTTAACAATTCCATTGAACTTTTTATATTATTCTCTTTCGTATGTCTTTTCTTGAAAAATAAGTTTTTTAAAGAAAGTTATGTTAGAAGTAAAATGTTTATGAGAGATGTAGCATTGCTCACATACTCTCATCATAATTATTTCATAATAAAGGTATGTGTTTACCCTCTAAAATGTCCTATATGAGGTTTTTTCATAATAACATGTGTCTTTGAAAAATGATGTTTTATTTTCCTACCTAATGAGTTCTTTTTCATACGAGCAATGTTTGATTAAGAAGACATTTTTATAATATCGGTTGAAGTAAGTTTTTAAAAATGATCTCATAAAATATGGTTATCCTCTTTTCATTCTTCAATTCAATTTCAAGAATATGTTTTATTATAAGATTTATGGTCTTTATTAATGTTGCATACTTATTACATATGTTTTAAATATTTCATGTTGTGTTTATTTAAAACATATTCATGCTATTGGTTATAATCTATTAAGTCATATAATATTATGAATTTTTGTTTATAGATTTATGCCATAACACAATCCTAGTATTCTCTTTGGGGATTTTCTCCACTTTAATAAAGTTTTCCCTCTTCCTTTCGTATGTATCCTCATTCGGGAATTTTGTTTGTTGGATCTCTCTTTGAGAGGCCTTTTTATCCTTGTGAATCTTCTTATAAGTATATACTCTTTGAGAAGATTTCATGATTGTTATAAGCTTCTTTTTAATATTGTTTTTTTATGAGGTTTTTTTAATATTACCATCTTTGTGAAAGCTTGAGAGTCTCAAGCATTTGCTCCTTGTTATACATGCATTATTGCATGTTTGCTATTATTATGCTTTTTGCGTATTTTGTTCAAATGTTGTGAGAGTGTCTTCGTACACTTATTTTATAAAGTATTCATGCTTGTATGCGTATTGTCTATTCATCGACATTTTCACATGGTACTCTATTTTCAATAAAGAGATGATATATATTGTCTTCCTTAGGGCTTGTTTTGTCCCTTAGTGGACTTGTGAGATTGTTCCTTTTATCATTATAAGTGCTTTCGCAATTTCTTGTTACATGTTGTCCTACATTTGCTCATTTAAGATTATTGCCAGTCTACATCTTGTTATGCATATAATTGCAATTTATAGAGGCTTGATTTGATTCTTGGATTATTCCAAATCCGTTCTCACAACATGACATTGCTTAAATATTTCATGTTGTGTTTATTGAGTCTTTTGATAATGATCATGATTGAACATAATTCGTATTTATGCAAAATTATTATAAGGCATATTGTTGTGATTAATTATGTTGGACCTTTGAATCAACCCTCTTTGTAAAATCACATATTTGGAAAATGATTTCCCTAAGTGTTCATTGCCTTTTTATGACATTTATTTTTATCCATCACAAGTTATATGATGCATCAATCCTTTTTATGGCCTTATTGTTATATTAAAAATAATTGTTGAGGTGAGTTAAGGGCACCTTGTGTTATGTCATTTTAGATTGTCCAATTACCATATTAAAGATGGTTGTTGAGGTGAGTTATGGGCACCTTGGGACTTTAGAATGATTTGTTATATGATCTCTAATTATGAGTGTGACTCGTTTTTTTTTTTTGCCATTGATCTTATGGATGCTCTTATTTATATATAAATGTGATGGATATATGGTGTCTTGGAACCTTAAATGTTTTAAGGTATATTTAATTCAAGGGTGTTGGGGATTATTGCCCAACCTTATGAATCTTATGAGTGCATTTGCACATTTGTGATTTCGTGTTTTGTGCTTTTGTGCACAAGTGTTCCAAGTGTTCTTGTTGTGCGTATGTGCACATATTTATTTTTAAAAGAAAATATTGTCCAAGGTTTTATTTATATGTTTGTCATTACAAAGTTTTATTGCCTCAAAAGTCTTCTCCTCTTATACCTCTTATCTAAGTGTCATCATATGTATACAAGACATATTATTACACCATTGTGTGTTGGTAGCCCTTTGTTGGCTTTGCTCTCTTGGTCTAGTAGTTGAACACACTTGTCTTGAGTGTTATTATATGTAGACAAGGCACGTTGATTCACACCATGATGTGTGATTTTAGTCCATGTTGGCATTTGTGTCCTTGTTCTAGTCGCTGAGATGTATGCCCATGGTTGGCTTCTTTCACTCATTTTAAGTGTCATTTTATGTAGACAAGATATGTATTGTGTTTTAGCCCATGGTTGGCTTGATACTATTGTTCTAGTAGCTGAACATACTTGCTCTTGAGTGTATTTTTACGTAGATAAGAGATGTTTTTGGTCCATGTTGGCGTGTATTCTCTTGGTCTTATCGTTGATGCACTCATTTCAAGTATTATTACATGTAGACAAGAGATTCTTTTACACACCGTTGTGTGTGTCCTTGGCCTTTAATGACATTATATTTATGTTCTTGATCTAGTAGCTTACACACTTGATTTATGGGTTTTGGAGGACTAATGAGGTAGTTGCTTGTAATGGATGAATTATTGTTGAAATTTGTGAAATTTCATTCATATTTTGTCTTTTTAAGATACAAGTGAATCATAACATTACAACAACAACAACAACAACAACAACTACGCCTTCATCCCAAAATAATTGGGGTCAGCGATATGAACCAAAAAAGAAATTCATTTTGGGTCTTCCACATGAATCCTTTTCCTCCAATCATTTCTATCCAACGCCATGTCCTCGGTGAGGTTCAAAGCATTCATATCCTTTCCTATCATCTCCATCCAAGTCTTCCTAGGCCTACCCCGACCTCTTTTAACTAATATATTTTCCCATTTCTCCAACCTTCTAACTGGAGCATCATTAGGCCTTCGCCGAATATGTCCAAACCACCGTAAACGATTCTCTCGCATCTTATTTTCAATGGGTGCAACACCTACCTTCTTACGTATCTCTTCGTTCCGAATCTTATCTTTTATTGTATTTCCACACATCCATCTAAGCATCCGCATCTCAGCTACACTCATTTTTTGAATATGATGTCTCTTGGCAGCCCAACATTCCGTACCATATAGTAAAGCGGGTCTAATAGTCGTCCTATAAAACTTTCCCTTCAACCGCAATGACATTCTACGATCGCACAGCACTCCAGTAGCACTTTTCCATTTCATCCACCCAACCTTTATCCTATGATTTACATCTCCATCAATTTCTCCATACTTTAAAATCATAACATTAATATGCATATTTTAAAATCAATTTGATTTTTTGGTCACCTTTTATATTTGATATGCAAAATGTGTTTTTGTAATCATTTGAGTGAGATGTTCCTAAATGTGTAAGGTTCTCTACTCAAATAACTCTCATTATTTTGCCTCTTAAGTGGACTTAAAACCTTTTTGAACTCTTGTGTTTTATACACTCTTTTGAGCATTTCCCTCTTGAAATCGCTTTCAAAGGACTTGCTAAAAATAAAAAACACTTGTCTTTCTATCTTATCGGTTCATATTACTTGACTAAAGTATGATTGAAGCATGATCATTAATGACTCTTTTAGGTGTTGATTCATTTCATGATATTTTATGCATATGCTCATTATGGCCTTTTGGCCCTCATTCAATAAATTATGTGCAACTTGTGCCTCTTCGTAGGCTTCTTGTGGTGTCCCTTGTGGACCATTATGTTATTCCTCGTTATGAGGTTGTGTTTGTCCAATGTTGGACTTTATGAATACATTATGCATTCTTGTAATTTGTTTCCGCTCCCTCTTCAACATGGTATATGATTATGAAAAATTGGTTTTCTAAAAGAATTTTGCATACATAAGTAATTATTTTGTTCCATCAAATCCTGTGACGAATTATGCATAGAATATCTTTTTGCACCATTACTTTTGGATGAATTATATGATATGATTTTTTTGGTTAATTCATCTTATTTGGAATATTTCACTTGATTAAAGTGCAAAGATATCTTTTACTTGGACTTCTTCTTGATTTGTTCCACAGGATCTTGAAGATGAGAGAAAAAGAAGTACCTTGGATAGATCATGAAAGGTGTTCATCGTTAAAGACTTTGGAGGAAGACATTTGCAAATTTCAATGGCATTCGGACTGAAGGCTCTTGAAGCCTTGAGATTCTTCCTCTTGCATTCTTCAATCTTTTCGTTCCTCCACGCAAAGTTTGAGGGGGGGAGTTAAAATGTATCATTCAATCTTTGTAATCTTATATATATTTTATATATATAAAGGATGATACATATACATATATGATATATATATATATGTATCTTCCTAATTATATATATAAAATATATATTTCTCTATTATTAGGCATAAGGGTAGTTTAATCTTTTCACCTTTTTACGCATATTCCATTTGGAATATGTTTGTAACTTTATTTTTATTTTTTTATTTTATTCATTCTTGTGGTTTGTGCCACCTAGGGAGGCTCCCCAAAGAGTCGTTGGGGAGCCCCCAACGGTCACAAATATGACCGTTGGGGGCTCCCAACGACTCCTTTGGGAGCCCCCTATGTGGCTCCTCTCTTGTTATAAATAGGGGTCTCCCCCTTGTAATTTATTCACTCCTTTGGAGGAGCCTTTGCTCTATGTAATGGGTGTTACACCCTTCCTCTTTTCAATAATATCAACTTATGCCTTATAGGCATTTTTGCCCCTTTGTGGGTTTATGTGTTAGCACATTATGTGCTTGTGTTTTCTTCTTTAGTGGGTATATTCGCACTTCATGTGCATGTGTATTGGTTCATTATTGAACCTAATATATTCAAAGCCGTTTCCTTACACATTATTCATTGCATCTCTCCATTCTAATCTTTCTTTAGCTTCTTCGAAGTTTCTGGGTTCTTCATACGAGTGTATGGCACTAAGGCAAGCTCTATGTTTTGGAGAAAAAGATTCATAGAATATAAATTTGGAAGGATTTCTCCTAGGTCTTTTAGTTCTTCGTAAGTTGTTATCTTGAGAGGGTTCACTAAAATCACTATATCTTTCCATCGCACTTCTAAACGTATTTCTATCTCTCTGCGAATATGTAATTGGTTCATTTACTGCTTCTTCTATCGGTTGAACAGACAAGGGAGCTTCATTATCAATGTTCTCATTATTTGTCTCATCATCACTAAAGAAATCCTCGTTCCCATTTAGTAATTCAAATAAAAAAGAGTAATCAACATTATCGGGGAGGGTTGTGTTGTTCTCAAAGCCACTTTCATTTTTCAAAAATGTGACATTTCTTGAGACGTATAGTTTATCATTTTGAAGGTCATAACACCTAAAGCATTTGTGTTTCTGAATAACCAAGAAAAGCCCAGGGAATGACTTTAGGAGATAACTTATCAGTTTTATCAGTGAGAACAAAACATTTGCAGCCAAAAATTCGTAATCTATTATGATCGGGTTCTTTTTTATATAAAACTTCAAAAGGAGATATTTGGCTTAAATTTTTAGATGGAAGACAATTTATTAGATAGATAGAGGCCAAGGCAGCTTCAACCCAAAATCTTTTGAGAAATAAGTAGTCCTTGTAGTTTCAATAATATGTTTGTATTTTTGTTCAGCTAAATCGTTTTATTGAGGAATTTTGGGACAAGACCTTTGATGAATGATCCCATTACTCTCTATATATCTTTTAAAATCATTTCACAGAAATTCACCCCCTGAATCTGTTCTAAAGATTTGTAACTTCCTGTTGAATTGGGTTTCTATCATTACATGAAAATTCTTAAAAGTGGAAAAGACTTCATGCTTATGCTTTAGAAAGTATATCCAACTGTATCTCGAATAGTCATAAATATAAATAACATAATATGAAAAAACTCCTTTAGATACTATAGGTGTGGGTCCCCATACATCCGAATGCACAATTTCAAAAGGCTTAGTTGAAAACATAGATCTTGAACCAAAAGGTAAGCTTTTCATTTTTCTCGTAATACAATCATTACAACAGAAATTTTCTTTACATAATGTTTTAGCAAAATGAATATGAAAAAGCTTGTCAATATTTGGATGCCCAAGGCGTTTATGCCAAACATTTATATCTTTATGTTGGGTAATGTTACAAAAAAAGTTTTTGGAATTTGAAGACTCCATGAAATAGAGGTCACCCTTCCTAGAGCCTTCCCCAATCAACTTTCCGGACCGGTGATTTTATATCCAACATTTATGTGATGAGAATTATATATCACATCCATGATCAGAAAGTTGAGAGATGAAAAACAAGTTCAAATTTAATTTTGAAATAAATCTAACTTTAAGAACAAAAAAGTCTTGTTTTTCAAAGTCTCCAATTTCTTTAATTTCAAGAGAAGCCCCATTCGCAGTAGAAACAAAGGATGATGAAAGGTTTTTAGAATAATTGGTCAGTGTAAAAGCATTTAGAGTCATATGAAAGGATGCACCCGAGTCTAATAGCCAAAAAAATTTACCTGGAGGAGAGAAAGAGGACGCAACGGCTCCAGAAATAGATCCCTTGAGGAGTGGTTGAAGAGCTTCAATGATTTGATTTGTAGATAGATTGACATTGTTGGAGGTAGATGACGTCTACTCTCTGAAGGTTGTTGACATTGCCACCATCTTTTTTCACTTGGGACACACGAGTTTTATGTTCCCTGGTTCTTTACAAAAATAACACACGATTTTACTGTAGTCTCTTCTTCCATATTGTTCGTTATTTTCTGTTCCTCCTTGATTCTTGTTGAAGTGGAGAGGTTTATAAGGTTTAACATTGCTCCCCAGTCTAGATACAACGCAAGCTCCCTCATCCTCATTTTTAGAGGGGACGGTCAACACATTTTGATTGGTTTTATTCATTCACAATCTAGTTTCTGTAATGAAATATGCGGAAAAGAAATATATGTCCTACAATGGACATTCACACATAGAAATCAAAGAACAAGTCCAAAAGAGGACATACACAAAAGCCAATAATGGCTAGAAAGCATAAAATCTTATAAATGCACTAAAGGGCTTGAAGAAGCCACACATTACAAAGGGGGAGACCCCACTTATTTATAGGCAAGAGAGGAGTGAGAGAGGGTTTAGAGAAGAGAGAGGGAAAGGCACCATTGGGAGACCCAACAAGGTGTCGTTGGGCTCCCAACGGTCACAATTGTGACCGTTGGGGGCCCAACGACTCTTTGTTGGGCCCCCCAATGAAAGTGCATTTAATGCATAAAAAAGAAAAAGAAAAAAATAAGAAAAAGAGAAAAAGGAAAAAGAAAAGAAAAAGTAAAAAATAAAGGAAAAAGACTATACTGCCCCTATTGGGCGATTTTACAGAAATACCCCTTATCGGGTATGGGTGAATATACTTATATATATATATATATATATTTATATATATATATAAATATATTGATTACATGTGTATTTTAACACCCCCCCTCAAGCTTTACGGGGATACAACCGAAAGCTTGTTGAGAAGAAACATAAAACGAGGAGCAGCAAGAGCTTTAGTGAAGAAATCCGCTAACTGGTACTCGGATGTGACGTAGGGCAGTGCTATGGTTCCTTTTAAGTATTCATCTCGAACATAGTGGCAGTCCATCTCTATGTGTTTAGTTCGCTCATGGAAGGTGTGATTGCTTGCAATGTAAATGGCGCTTTTGTTACCACAACACATCTTCGAAGGATTAGAGATGATTACGCCCATATGCTTGAGGAGACTTCTAAGCCACACAAGCTCCATGGTTGTAGTGGCCATTGCACGATATTCCGCTTCAGTTGAGGATAATGACACCTTTTGCTGCTTCTTGCATCTCCAAGAGATCATAGAGTCACCTAAGAAAACACAAAAACCTGTAGTTGAGACTCTATCATTAGGATTTCCTTCTCAATCAGCATCAGTATAAGCAATTAAATCAAGAGATGATGAAGAGGAAAGAAAAACCCCCTTAGTTATGGTGTTTTTAATGTATCTGATTATTCTTAAGACTGCACTCATGTGCACAGATGTAGGTGCATGTTGAAACTGACTGACTGAGTGAACTGCATGAGCTATGTCTGGACGAGTGATGGATAAGTATGTCAGAGCCCCAACAAGTTGACGGTAGGGAGTAGGATTCTCGAGAAGTGTTCCATCTTCCAACCTTAACTTTGCATTGATGACCTCAGGGGTGTCTGCCTTCTTATCATCGGAAATTCCAGATTTGGAACAAATGTCAGCAGCAAGTTTCATCTGAGAGAGAATATACCCTCGGGGAGAGTAGGCTACTTCAATACCTAAAAAATATCTTAAGAAACCAAGGTCAGACATATCAAAATTTTCTTTTAAAACTTTCTTAATATCATGGATTCCTTGTTCATCACTTCCAGTGATGATCATATCATCAACATATAGTAGTAAAATCACTACTGAAGATCCTGCACTTTTCACAAACAACGCAGTGTCAGTATAACATGAACGAAAATTCAAACTAGTCATTACACTGCTAAATCTGTCATGCCAAGCTTTCGGAGCTTGTTTTAACCCATATAGTGCCTTGTTTAGTTTAGGAATTTTGTTTTCACCAATAGATACTCCTGGTGGAGGATCCATATAGACCTCTTCACTTAATTCGCCATTAAGAAATGCATTCTTAACATCCAATTGATAGATAGGCCATTTTTTAACGGATGCAACTGCAATAAGAGTCCTAACACTAGTCATTCTAGCTACGGGAGCGAAGGTTTCTTCATAGTCTATTCCGTACTCTTGAGCATACCCTTTGGCTACCAACCTAGCTTTATAACGTTCTAATGACCCATCACTTTTAGTTTTAATTTTGAAGACCCATCTACATCTAATAGACTTCTTTCCAGTGGGTAATGAAGTTATTTCTCAAGTTTTAGCCTTTTCAAAGGCACTAAGTTCTAGTTTCATGGCTTCAACCCATTGAGGAATGTTTTTGGCTTCATTATAGTGTGATGGTTCATGATAAGAGTGTAATGCAATTAGGCATGCCCTATATTTAGGTGTTAGGGACTCATAGGAAACAAACCTATTTGGTGGATTGGAGATCCGGCTAGATCTCCGTAAAGAGGTTTCCTCTATGTTGGAACTTTGAGAATATTTTTCTAACGCACTAATGGGAGTTTCTTGACCTCGCCTAGCATAGGTTTGAATTGACCTATTTTCAACATCATTACTTCCATTTTCAACATTACTAAGAGGAATATCCTCTAAATCATTAGAAACCTCCTCTACGTGGGGAGTCACATCTTCTTGAGAGAGAAGATCAAATAAGAAAGCATATTCGCTTTCATCAATGTCTTTATTTTTTTCAAAACCGTTCTTTTTTTTCTAAAAAGGTAACATCTTTGGATACATATAGTTTGTTGCTTTTGGGATCGAAGCACCTAAAACCCTTTTGATTTTCTCCGTATCCTAAGAACACACATTCGATAGCTTTGGGGGATAACTTATCTCTTTTATGTGTAAGGACAAAACACTTACACCCAAAAATTCTTAATCTATTAAAATCGGATGTTCTTTCAAAAAGTTTTTCATATGGAGATATATTTTGTAGAGATGAGGATATCATTCTATTTATTAAATAAGTGGAGGTTAAGGCGGCTTCGGCCCAATAGCATTTTGGAATTTCTTTGGAAATGAGAAGAGTCCTAGTGGTTTCCAAGATGTGTCTATGCTTTCTTTCGGCTAGACCGTTTTGTTGGGGAGTCCTAGGACATGACCTTTGATGACAAATTCCATTGGTTTCCAAATATTCTTGAAATTCATTTGATAGATATTCTCCACCGGAATCGGATCGAAGAATGGAGATATTAGTTGAAAATTGATTTTTGACAATCATATGAATTTTTTTAAAGAAGTTAAAAACTTCGGATTTTAGATTAAGAAAATAGATCCACACATATCGAGTGAAATCATCAATGAAAGTAACATAATATGAGTATCCTCCTTTTGATATGACCGGAGAAGGACCCCAAACATCCGAATGAACTAGTTCAAAAGGTCTTTTTGACACAAATGTTCTCTTTGGAAAGGGGGTGGATTTCATTTTTTCAAAAATACAACTCTTACAAACAAAATGTTTCTCATTACAAAATTTCTTTCCAAAAGGAAATGAGTACATTTTTGAGAAGCTTGGGTGTCCAAGTCTTTGATGCCAAGTTTCTATATTTTTATCCTGGACATGATTACAAAAGGAGTTAGTAGGAAGTTTCAAATTGGTCATGTAGTAGAGATCTCCCCTCCTATGGCCTTGCCCAATCCGCTTCCCGGACTGGAGATCCTGTATCGAGCAATCTTTGGTTGAGAAGGAGATTTCACATCCATGATCACATATTTGAGAGACAAATAAAAGATTTAAATTAAGTTGAGGTACTACTCTTACATTTGGCACAAAAAAATCTTTTGAAAAATCTAAGGTTCCAAAACTTTTAACTTGTAAAGAGGTACCATCGGCGGTGAAAACAAAAGAATTTTTGGAGTTGCTACATACATTGGATAGTCCATTTTCATTTGGGGTCATATGAAAAGATGCTCCAGAGTCAAGAATCCAAGAAGGCGTACCTGGAGGAGAAGAAGAGGCAATGGCGGCTCCTGAAGTTGATGGTGACTTGAGTAGAATTTAAAGTGCTTCGGATAGTTGAGCAAGGGAGAAGGACTCTTTCCCTTTCATTGGCTCCTCCTTCTTTTGCGGGATTTCTTCAATAATAGCAACTTTACCTTTTGGAGGTTCATTTATCTTTGGACAATTAGGTCTTATATGACCCGGTTCTTGACAATGATGGCAAATGGCTTTCCTATAATTGCCATTATAGTTATTTTGCCTCCCAAAGTGTGGAGGTTTGTAGGCTTTCATATGATTGTCGGGTTTAGACACGGTAAGAACTTCATCTCCTCCTTTAATCATGCCAAGACGTGTTTCTTCTTGGCATATTTCGGCTATGGCATCTTCCAAAGGAAGTGGTTTGGATCTATGAAGGAGGGAGGACCTCACTTGTTCATATTCGGGCCTAAGCCCATGTAAAAATTGGAAAAAGTGTTCTTTCTCCATTTGTTCTCTTCGCATTTCCACATCTTCACTTGATACCCATTTGGGTTCAAGAAGGGATATCTCATCCCACAAAGGGCCAAGAGTGCTATAGTAATCTCTTACACTCATTTCACCTTGCTTAATGGTACGGATTTTCTCTTGGATAAAGAATTGACGAGCAAGGTCTTTTTGGGTATACATACCTTTCATAAAGAACCATGCTTCATTTGCTAGGCGGAATTTACAATGTTGGCGCAAATCTTTAGCTCCACGTTGTTCATGAACCATGCAAGAATTTTTGCATGCTTACTTTCCCAATCTTCTACCTTGGATTGGTGATCTTCAATAGCCTTCATGCGAGCATTTCCTTCTAGAGCTTTTTCTTGATCACCATCTATTTTTGTAAGTTGAAGTTGAGGTTCCCTAATGGTGCCCATAACGTATCCCCAAAGCTTTTTACCTTTGAGGTTGTTCTCCATGGCGGCGGCCCACATAATGTAGTTAGTACCATTGAGCTTGAAGGAGAGATCAATCTTTTGTTCTCATTCCATTATATAATCAACAATGGAGGACAAGCAAAGAGAGATAGAACAAGACAACTAGCAATATGAATCAAGAGCACAACCAAGGCTCTGATACCATGTAATGAAATATGCGGAAAAGAAATATATGTCCTACAATGGACATTCACACATAGAAATCAAAGAACAAGTCCAAAAGAGGACATACACAAAAGCCAATAATGGCTAGAAAGCATAAAATCTTATAAATGCACTAAAGGGATTGAAGAAGACACACATTACAAAGGGGGAGACCCCACTTATTTATAGGCAAGAGAGGAGTGAGAGAGGGTTTAGAGAAGAGAGAGGGAAAGGCACCATTGGGAGACCCAACAAGGTGTCGTTGGGCTCCCAACGGTCACAATTGTGACCGTTGGGGGCCCAACGACTCTTTGTTGGGCCCCCCAATGAAAGTGCATTTAATGCACAAAAAAGAAAAAGAAAAAAATAAGAAAAAGAGAAAAAGGAAAAAGAAAAGAAAAAGTAAAAAATAAAGGAAAAAGACTATACTGCCCCTATTGGGCGATTTTATAGAAATACCCCTTATCGGGTATGGGTGAATATACTTATATATATATATATATATATATATATATATATATATATATATATATATATAGAAATATATTGATTACATGTGTATTTTAACAGTTTCTTCTCCACTTAATTTGGTAAGAACATCTTCTAAAGGTGGAGAAGAAAGGGAAGATAAAAGAGAGGATCTAAATTGTTCGAATTCGGGTCTAAGCCCATTTAGGAAATTAAAAGAATGATCATCTTCAAGTTGTTTTTGCCTCAATTTGATTGCCTCTCCACTCCATTTAGGTTCAAGGAGAGCAAATTCATCCTAAATAGCTGGTAATTCGGCAAAATATTCTCTAACCGACATCTCTCCTTGTTGTAGAGTCAAAGCCTTCTTTTGGAGGTAATATTTATGTGACAAGTCTCTTGACGTATACATTCGTTCAAGATACTCCCATACTTGATATGCCTTCTTGAATTTCAATATATTGACATTAATCTTGGTTTTCACCGAAGAGAAAAACCATGAAAGAATTTTGTAGTTTTTCATCTCCCACTCTTCATGCTTTTTATTGTATTCCTCAAAAGCTTTTTCTCTTTCTTCTCTGTCAAGAACCTTAATCTCCCCTTTCTCAAAGATAGTGATTTTAGGTTCGGGTTCCGGAACAGTTCCGTGAACATATCCCCAAAGACCCTTACCTTTGATATGAGTCTCCATATTTCCGGCCCATACATGATAATTAGATCCATTTAATTTGAAACCATGAGAGAAGTGAGAGTCCTTTTCGCCCATTAGAGAGAAGGTGAAAGAGAAGAGATGCGTACCACAAGGAGATATAAGGTCCTACTCGATGTAGGATGCTTCTAAAATATTGAATGAAGAAACTAGTCTTTACCCCCGGTCACCAAAACTTGATGGCACACTTTTTGTGGCACCCAATAGAGAAACAAAATACACGATCTTCTTTTCTCCCAACCTTGCTCTGATACCATGTAAAAATATCTTCAAAGATGTGCACTACAAGCACAAACTTCACAAAGGGATACGTGTACAAAGACACACCAAGAACACTTGAACAAAAGTACACAAAGGTACAACGAGAACACTTGAAATGCAAAAGATTGAATCTATTAAACAAAGGTGAGCACAAAGGCTCCCACAAGAATGAATACAATAGTGGGGATACACCCCTATTTATAATACAAGAGAAGGCCAAAAGGAGGGCTCCTACTAGATGTTGGAGCCCCTCCAACAGTTAGAAATCTAACCGTTGGAGTGGGGTCCAACGTCTCTCCCTCGGACTTTTAGTCAAAAAGATAAAAAGGAAAGAAAGAAAGAAAAGAAAGAAAGAAAAGAAAAAGAGAAAAGAAAAAGGGAAAAGAGAAAAAGAAAAAGAAAAAAGAAGAAGAAAAGTTACATGCACATTCACAAGTGTGAATATGCGTAAAATGGGAAATGATAGAAATGCCCCTGGGGCTACATAAAGAATATATATATATATATATATATATATATATATATATATATATATATAATAGTAGATACATATGCACATATATATAATATGCATATGTATCCCTCTATGTATATATAAATATATGTATACATGAATTAATACAATTTAAGAGGAGCATGCTGAAATTGGCTTGTTGTGTGAACAACATGCGCAATGTCAGGTCTTGTAATGAAAAGATAAGGCAGTGCCCCGACAAGTTGTATGTAAGGTGTTGGATTTTCAAGTAGTTCTCCATCATCAATCTTTATTTTGACATTTACAACTTTGAGAGTGTCAACTTGTCGTTCATTTGAGATACCAGACCTGTTAACAATATCTAGAGCAAATTTAGATTGAGTTAGTAAATAGCTTCTAGGAAAATAAGCAACTTCTATTCCAAGAAAGAATTTTAGAAAACCCAAATCACTCATTTCAAAGTGTGTTTTGAGAAAGTTTTTAATATTGTCAACTCCTTGTTTATCACTTCCAATAATGATCATGTCGTCTACATAGAAGGGAATGGTGATGATACCTGCGTCAGAATTCTTAACAAACAAAGTTGTGAATTACAAGGGGTAACACCCCATATTTATAATACAAAGGAGACAGGGAATGAGGGAGTCGTTGGGGGTCCAACGACTCTCTTTTACTTTATGCTTTTTTACTTTGGTCAAGAAAGCATAAAGCGTATTATGTCAAAAAAGAAACTAAAAAGTAAAAGAAACCTAACTTAGTTAAATAAACTAACCTAATCCTAACTAAACTATAAAAGTAAACTAAAACTATGAAATTACATATGAAATTATGTTACATTATTTAACAACCTTATCTCTAGAAGACCAAAAAAATATATATATAAAAGGGTCTAACTCGCCCCTCTCTCTAGATTTTATTTTCTAGAGAGAGAGAGAGAGAGGAGGGAGGGAAAAGAAAGAAAAAAAAAGAGATGAGAGGAAAAGGAAAGGAAAGAAGGAGAAGGATCTCCTTTCGTTCCCGTCATTCGACATTTATTTTCGGTCTTTTTCCGTTTTCAAACGAAGGTACGGGGTCTTTTATTAATTCGAACGAGGAGAAATAGCTTAAATTAGGTTTATCTGATATTTTTTGGTAAAAAAAAGAGAGTAAAGAAAAGGGGGAAATCTGATTTTTTTTACGAATGTGTGTGTATATATATATATCTTGAAATCCAGGATTTTGAGTATATATGTATATGTATATATAGATTTATCTTTTTCTAAAGTGTGATTCTCATTATATTTGCGTGGTTTTGGAAATCATAAATCTGGAGGTTTAAAAATCTGTATGTGTTCTAATGTTATCGTTAAGTGCATGTACAACTTGGATATAGCCGGTTGATTCCGATCTTGGTCTCTATGTGTTCATGCACTGAGTTTCCTTGTTAAGTGAATGTACAAATTTCACTTAGCATGTTTTATTACTCATAAGATGAACATAGCAACATGCTTAGATTGATAAGCATGTTCAGATTTAAATGCATATGCAGTTTCTGTTTTTTTATCATGTATCCTTTCCATTAAGGAAACATGTTTAGATTTAATGCATATGCAGTTTTTGTTTATCATGTATCATTTATAACTAAGGAAGCATGTTGAGATTTAATGCATTTGCAGTTTTTGATTTTTATCATGAATTTCTTTTTTACATGTTCAGATCGGTTAAGTGTTACATACATATGCAGCTGAAAAATAAATTTTTGTTCCTCAGATCCACCGGGCAAATGAGTATGCAGATCTGGAGCATATACCTATGTATATGTATGTAGATCTGGTACAAATCCGCAACATATGTATGTATGTGCAGATTTGACCCAAATCTGCCAAGATTCTGGCAGGCAGATCTGGTGCCGAGCTGCCGAGCTTAGGCTCGCTGTTCCGGTCAGATCTGCCAAGGATTTTGCACATGCAGATCTGTTCTAGATCTGTCATGTACTTACCCCCTTTGGCTGGACAAAATAAAAATACTTTTAGAGCCGATTTTTCTGTTATGATACATGGCAGCGTTAATTGATATTTGTCAACCCTGTTAATGTTTCACAACATTGCTACTTCAATGCTGTCATAGTTGCTTTTATATCAAAATTGTATTTGATGTCATTGGGTTGGTTAAAATTGTTTTTAATGTTGTCCTATGACCTGCTGAAATTCTGATTTGTTTAAGAAACTGTTTATGTGAATTAATCTCCAAACCGAGGTTGTGAGATCAAACCTGGACTTGGCTGTTACACTTACTTGTGTTAAGCCTGTCCAGAAGTTTGTATATTAGTGGTTCGGTTGGCTGTTATACAGGGAAAAGAAGTAGAAGAATAAAAAGAGAATGGTTATACCGATAATGTTGACCTTCAATAAGTTGTTTGTTTCTTGTTTTACATAAACTGATTCCAGTGTGGATTTTGAGTAGTCTGTTATGTTCGATTTTAGCTATGATATGGTTGTCATTATGTTGGTTAGATGCTGTCACCTGGGTTAGCATCGAACCAGCCTTAAAATCATGCTTGCCGATTTATGTAAGCACACTATTAAAATATTTTTTTATGTTGTCATGTGTAGGCTGAGTTTTTACTTTTTCAATGCTGCCATATGATTTGGAATCATGTTGTTAAATATGTTATGATTATGATTTTTTTTGGTGGGCTGTTATAGGGCGAAACAATGAGCATGCCCGAATTGACAAAAGTGTTTATTGGTTGTGTATACTCATGCCAATAAATATCATGTTGGCATAGATGTGCATATCATGAACACGTGATTCTGAAGTGAGTTTTAATGTTGCGTTAACATGATCATGTGCATCTTTGGATGTTATGCATGAGATAATCATGAAAGCAAAATGCATGTTGCAAGTGTTCATATGCATATGTAAATTGTTTTATATGTGCATTCTTGTTGTGTATGAATGAATGTGCATTGAGGACATGTTTGAATAATTGTGTGGTTACATGTTTACTGAGGATTTTTACATAAGATGCATTGGTGGTCAGATGTCAATCATTGTAAGCCATGTGGGCCACGAGCATGTGCTGCTCTAAGATTTGTTGTATGCATTGCAAAATCCATTTGAAATTAATTGCACTGTTAAATATTGTAACGAGCCAAGGTCCTGTGTTGTGTTTTGCATGTTGATTTGCAAAACGATTCTTTTGGTAAAGAATTTGATTATTGTTAAAAAGATAAAAGAAATAAACAGTGTAATTAATGTTTTTCTTCCTGAATGTCCCTTTCACAGTGTGAGAATCCTGGATGACGGTTTTGGGAAAACCGTGAGGATACTAAAACTCCGTGTGCGGTTGTTCCCCTGAACCCAATATGGTGGTTCGCCCCACGACCACGGTTTTAGGGAGTTTTCAGCCACTTTGCCTGGGGGTGGTGTTGTGACACAGTTGTTGTTATTGGTATACCAAGAAAGTGGCATAAGTGAATGTTGATTTTCGTAGTTTCCCGACATTAAATGTTGATTTCTAATGTTTCGATGGATTGTGTTGATTCCTGATATCGGTCGAGGAGCAAGTGTGAAACTAAGTAATAAAATATAAATTGTATGTTAAGCTACAAGAGAATCTATTTTTAACTTTGAGAATTTGTGGTGCCCGTTTTGAGTATCCACGAGTTTTAAATGAAAAATAGAACTAAACTTTTGTGCATTTAATAAGAACATGCATGTAAAAGAGAATTGTAATAATAACTTAATAATTTGTTCATGCATGTGTATTAGAATTATGTATATTTACTGTTATGCATTAGTTCATACATTCTTATTTGATCCAATTCACGTGAGATATTGTTATTGCATGATAATTGCTTTTAAAATACTTGAATGGTAATTGAATTATGAGATTGTTTTAGTTATGTTCATTTGAAAACTTGCATGAATTTAATTTATGTTTTTTCTTGGCTATTTGGATTTTTAGAGGAATTCGTATAAAGAATCTTTGATTCTTACCCAGTGCTCCATATGTTTTTCACGGGATACGAAGCTCAATGATGAGAACGACTGCCACAAGGAACCTATGAGACTGCGTGACTTCTATTATTTTTGGATAGTGTGGCTCTATGATTTTACACTTTAATTTAATTATGTTCTTAGACTTTGATTTTTTATTAAGAAAGTTAGTTATTTTGTTTGGATGGTTAAATGTAGAGATCCCTTGTGGTTTGTAAGTTGTTAAGTCGGTGAGGCCCCGGATCATTGGGTTTTGGTTTCCACAATTGTTTAAAAAAATCACTTTTCAATGGGGATGAGTTGGGGTCGTTACAGATTCAATCCCATATTTACCTGTTCATGAAAGATAACCGGCAGCAAGAAGTTATAGGATGTCACAAAATTGGATTATGGAACTCAAGCTCAACTTTCTTTTTCTACCTGTTTACTCTTTTGACTTTTCAATTCTAATGAAAGTTTTATATTCCATTCCTTTAGAGGGGATCTTGGCATCCTTCCTGTAGCCATAACTGCAAATTTCATAGATTCATCACCCAAGCCATTCAAAGTCTAAATGGAAATATGATCATTACTAATTGGACTGCCTGCAGCAGCCAATTAATTTGTATTAGTCTTGACACAATTCAGCTATTCCATTATTGGTGAAGTGCCTCCACATTTTTGGGCTCACTCTTTGATTGACGTATTTCAGGTGTTGGCACTTGTTCAAACCATTTGTACAAATCATTCTCGAATTCTAATGCAAAGACCCTATCTGAAACTTGAAATAGAACCACCTCTCATGAAGACTTGCTGTAATGTAAGCAATTACAACATGATAATTTCTCTTAAATATTATTATATGGATTGCAAATCAGAGTACGTAGGTTGCTGCCTCCTTTTGGTTGATCACTAGTGGAAAATCAGCTGGTATAAGAGTACGTGTTAAGGAAACTCATTGAGTCATGACTAGAAAGAAATGATCTTTTGTTTGCTAGGAAAATCTAATTAAAAATGAAAAATGAAGAGGTTTGGATGTCATGAAGGATCAAATTTATATGTAGCCATATAGTAATTGTATAGATCTTTCTAGAAGGGAGCCAGATCTGAGAAAATGATCTGAACTGCACCTTTTCCTTTTTTTTTGAATAAAATAGGAGATCTGCGGTAAGATATATAACTCTATTGTTGGAACTTGGAAGCAAATAAAGGTCAGCTATGATCTTGAATAGAAGAGGCAATATTGAACTGTGTACAGTTGGAGAAATAAGATATAAAGAGCAGATTCAGAGGTGAAAACAAAAGAACTTTGATAAAGATGAGAAAGAAATGTAGAAACACAACTACCAGAATTAAGATCAAACAAGGAATTGAAGGAGGGAAGCAATAAGAAACTATCTCACATGGATACATAATGGGAACAGGACACCATGTGGATACACTTGGTATAATACGATAATTCTCAAAAATTAGGACACGAGAACACATTCATACACGCACGTAGATGTATGCATGCGTTTATGCGTGTATAAAACAACATTAATACTCCACCTTAATGAAATACTTATTCTAATACTGTGATAGAAAGTTAGAAACTCAGTGGAAGAGTAGGTTAGAATTGGAGGATCATTATCAGTGGTACTAAAAAACAAGGAGATTGACTGAAGGACGTCTCCTCTATTGTAAGGATTTATATTTGGGGTATAAAATCAGATTAGAATTCCTCTAAGTGTAAATGATAGAATAACATGCACACATAATACAAGCTACATACCACTTTAATAGACACACGGGCTCTGTCATGAAATCAAAACTGCCATATGTTACAGAACTGGCACTGTGCCATATAGTACGGAACTGCCATTTTGCCACCTAACGGTTATGTGACATCAGGTTCTTAAGAGATCTTGTTTGACAAAGCATGGATTCCATGTGGTATTATCATGCTAATTTGATCAAAAGCAAACTTACTTTTGTTTGATCTATCCATTGAAGTCTAGCACACAGTTACAAACTTAGTTATATAACAACTTGATTTATCACCTTAGCCTTTAAAGCCAAGTTTTAACCTATTTATTTATTGCACTTGAAAAGTGCAAGATGCATGCAGTTAGAGTTATATATACATGCCTGGTTTATTGCCTAAGCCTTTAAGATCATACTTTGACCTGCTTAATTGCACACTGACACATGATTGTGGTTCTGTGGGCACTAAATATCAATGGAAGGTCTCATGCACACTCTTTTCCTGAGGTTCCCTATCACATACGGGTGGGACATTTTCTTGATCAATTTCATTGTAGCTGTTAAGAAACATAAAGAGTAAAACTTGCAAGACTGAGCCACTAGGCTTCTTATGTAATCATGTCTCATATAAAAATACAAACACACAATATTTGTATTATGTATGTGTGTGTGTGTTTGTGGTGATCTTATAGTTTTATTTGTTATAGAAAAGAATAGAATTTTTCACAATACTCAGTCCAGTGACTCAGCAAGGTCAAGATCTAGCTGACGTGATTTGACCAAGTGAAGTGAGCCTTAGGCAAGTGTTTCCAAGAACTTTCCGTCCATTGGGTTGACCAGGTTTAGTGCTGAGATTGGTCGACTTGGCGAGTCGTTATGTTAACTCACTGAGTTTTAAAACTACACATATTCCTGCTGGTTGCTGCTCAAAGTCGCTATTATAGATTCTCCTTTTTTGTGGATCATTTGTGGCATGCGGGAAGGGAATGACATTGCATTGCTATCCAGAAAATCTTTTAAGAGCACACACAGAAGAAAAAAGAGTGTATAATATGAAAATAATATGCAAGGCCATTCAATATACACTGACCTGTTAGTACTCAAAAAATAAGTAGAAAGAACAACTAATGCAACCATAGGAATCCTTCATACTATTATATCTTTTAACTAGAAAAATTCAGGTTAAACTATTGAATTGTGTAATCAAAGAATGGCAGTGTCTCAATTGACTAACTTTCAATTACCTTGCTATTATGCAATTATATATCCCACATTTTGCATCTATCTTCTACTTTTTATTTTATAGTATATCTTCTAATAAAATGTTATGTTTCAGATCTTAAGATAAACAATGCAGATGTTGTTGCGGATTACCAATCGCTCAACATGTTATTAGATAAGATGGCTCAAAGCAAGTGTAATGGCTGCACAAAGCTGCATGAGCACATGCTACTACTTAAAGAGCAGCACAATAATAGAGAAGAAGTGAATGCTCTAAAATATCAAATGTCTGATGAAGCACTGCAGCAGATGCCAGACTTCCAAGGCAGAGTATGTTGACTATATTATTATTTTCTTGTTCTCCTAATTAAAGTGCCAGTTTTTTTTCCCAATTCTTGATGTACATGCATGTGCAAACATTGCATCACTGAGGAATTTTTGCATGCAAACTGTACATTTTCCATTTATCACATTTTTTTGTCAATCAGTTTACATTTGTGTTACAATATTCTGTGGAAGACCATTGTTTACAATATCAATATGAGTAACAAATCTCCATTGGCAGATTGATGTGCTGAAGGAAATTGGGTGTATTGATGCTGACCTTGTTGTCCAAATCAAGGGTAGGGTGGCATGTGAAATGAATTCTGGAGAGGAGTTGATATCCACAGAGTGCTTGTTTGAAAACCAACTAGACGAACTTGATCCAGCTGAAGCTGTAGCCCTTATGTCTGCTCTTGTATTTCAGCAAACGAACACGTCTGAACCATCTCTAACTCCCAAGCTTGCAATGGCAAAACAAAGGTTGTATTGCTTATTTTAATTGTTATTTACCTATTAACATGAGACTGCCCCTGCAATATTTTACAGGGAATTTCTTTCCTATGTGAAAATATTTCTTTTGCGTAATTTAGCATCTGCAATTAAAACAAATTGTTGAGAACCTTGAACACTAATCCTATGTTAATTCAGTCAAATATTATAGTGAGTTCTGAAGGATTAAATGAATATACTGTTAATCTGTGCAATGGAGTTTGTTTTTGGATGATTGTTTTTGTTTCATAATTAATGATATTTTAAGCGGTTTACTTGATCAAGTTAGGCTGCATTCTTGATTCATAATATTTTAATATTGTCTGTAAGCAGTTTAGTATCAATTTGTTCTGTACTTTCATCTGTCCTTGCTGTAGGTTTGTCTTTCTGCTTCCTCATTTATCTCCTACAATGTCTTTCTTAAATTTATTGTTAGGTATGCATATAGAAAGTTTCATGTCCAGATGAGAGTTAACAGTTAACTGAACCTGTTATGAAGCGTCTCATGTGTTATCTTGATTGGTTATTTGCTCTCCTGTCTTTGACCATTCCAAGCATTAGGCTTTGCGTACGTACAGACCCAGTGTTTCTTCTTTCCTATGTGAAAGTATTTCTTTTGCGTAATTTAGCATCTGCAATTAAAACAAATTGTTGAGAACCTTGAACACTAATCCTATGTTAATTCAGTCAAATATTATAGCGAGTTCTGAAGGATTAAATAAATATACTGTTAATCTGTGCAATGGAGTTTGTTTTTTGGATGATTTTTTTTTGTTTCATAATTAATGATATTTTAAGTGGTTTACTTGATCAAGTTAGGCTGCATTCTTGATTCATAATATTCTAATATTGTCTGTAAGCAGTTTAGTATCAATTTGTTCTGTACTTTCATCTGTCCTTGCTGTAGGTTTGTCTTCCTGCTTCCTCATTTATCTCCTACAATGTCTTTCTTAAATTTATTGTTAGGTATGCATATAGAAAGTTTCATGTCCAGATGAGAGTTAACAGTTAACTGAACCTGTTATGAAGCGTCACATGCATTGTCTTGATTGGTTATTTGCTCTCCTGTCTTTGATCATTCCAAGCATTAGGCTTTGCGTACGTACAGACCCAGTGTTTCTTCTTTCTTTTGTATACCCAGCTAGCTTCTTTCACTGGTTATGCAGTTCTTTGCAAGCATTCAGAGCATGATTCTTTCAGTGTTCCAGTCTGGATTTTTTCTTTTCTTTTTTTCCTTTTTTTCAAAAAAAAAATTATGATGTTCATTCCTTCCTGATGTGTCAAATGCATTTAAGCAAATGTCAAGTATAAATTAGGTCAATCCCAAGAACAGTTTCTGCGTGCATGTGTTTCATATTATTTAATTTGTGCAACATCCTTTATGCTTGTACTGACTTTATCCAATTGGAATTTATATTTTATGCATTTTCTGGTGTCTGATTTGGACCATTTGCTCCGTTATGTCCCCGCCAATATGAACTAATGGAAAGCAAAGTAGAATTTTGTAGCAGTCTGTATCAGCCATAGATATATTTACTCTTCTTTTTTTTTTTGGGTTTGATTAGATTGTTTGAAACCGCAATTAGGCTTGGCGAGCTCCAAGCATTCTTCAAACTGCCAATAAGTCCTGAAGATTATGCACGAGACAATCTCAAGTTTGGCCTTGTTGAAGTGGTTTATGAATGGGCAAAGGTGCGTGATACCAACTTAACAAGATGATTATCCAATGGGTTGCATAATTACACTCTTTTCTACATGCTGCAGGGTACACCATTTGCTGATATATGTGAACTCACTGATGTTCCAGAAGGTTTGATTGTTAGGACCATTGTTCGGCTAGATGAAACATGTAGAGAATTTAAGAATGCAGCTGCAATAATGGGTAATCCTGCACTCTATAAGAAAATGGAGGCTGCTTCAAATGCTATCAAACGTGACATCGTCTTTGCTGCTAGTTTGTACGTTACAGGGATCTAATCCTTGCAAGGGAAAATCTCATTTTGATTCTTTGACGTGCCTAATTATTCACATTGAAGAGAAATGGGTCACGGCAGGTATAGATGTTAGTGATCTCTTTTTCTCCTGCTTTGTGCATTTTTTGTTCTCATGACTTGAAAGAAAATTTTCTTTTTATAAAAAGTTCTAAATTACATCTTGTTCATATATTCCTTCTTTGGCATAAAAATAGAGGTCTTTTCTGTTCAACAGCCATCAGAGAAGCCACTGCTGGACTTATTGGAGGTAGGTTGTCTTTATGATTATGGGAGCCACATCCTTATTATCTTTGTTCATGCACACCCACACGCCTGCATGGTGGTTTGTCTTTATGATTATATGAGCCAAATCCTTACCATCCTTGTTCATGCACACCCACACGCCTGCATCCATGCAGGCATTCACACACACACACACACACATCCATATTGTGTATGTAGTCAGTATTGAATTTGGCATACAATGTAGTACATGAATGGGATCATCAATAATCAAGTCATTGGTCCATATTTGTGGTGGAAGTTGCTGGGACCATGGAAATCTGTGGCCCTAATCGGTAATGCAGTTTGTGCATCCCCCTTAAATGTAATTGGATAATGGCACATATGCCAGAATAGACATTCCTTGCGCAGGTTTTTGCTCAGTTTATCTTGACAAGGTGAGTGAGTTGCGTTTGCTAAAAGCAAGACATTCATTTTACAGAAAATAACTGTGTTGTACAGCAAAAATGACACATTTCCTGAAATGCCCTATAATTTTTTTGCTTCGCCCATGTCAAAATTAGCAAGTGTGTGTCTTGTTTAGGATCATTTTACCCTTCGCACGAGAGTACTTGAAATTTGCATGATATATCAGTACACTCTCCAAGTATTGCAAATTCTCGCTAAAAGGTAGATTTGTATGTTTTTTTTTGTGTACTTCACGAAATCCACAATCATATTTGCGAACTTTTTATAATTGAAACTTATCGAAACTTCGCAAATATTTTACTAAATTTGTATATATAACATGAAGTTTGTATAACCAAATTTGTGAATTTTTTATAATTTAAATGTCTTTGACTTCGTAAATATTTTACTAAATTTACATATATAGTATGAAGTTTGCATAAATCTATTAACTTTTTATAACTGAAACTTGTTGTAACTTCACAAATATTTTATTAAATTTGCATATATAGTACAAAGTTCGTATAACCAAATCTGTGAACTTTCTATAACGGAAATCTGTTGTAACTTCATAAATATTTCACTAAATTTGATATATAGTAACTAAATATGCAAACTTTTATAAATGAAATTTGGTGTACTTATGTAAATAATATACTAAATTCATATATATATAGTACAAAATTTGCATAATTAAATTTGTGAACCTCCTGTAATTGAAATTTGTTTTAACTTTACAAATATTTTATTAAATTCGTATATATAGTATAAAGTTCACATGACAATTTGCCAACATCTTGTAACTGAAACCTGTTGTAATTTTATAAACATTTTATTAAATTTGCATATACAGTATGAAGTTTGCATAACCAAATTGGTGAACTTTTTGTAATTGAAACATGACAAAACTTCATAAATATTTTATTAAATTCGTATATATAGTACAGAGTTTAAATAAAAAAATTATGAACTTTCTGTTACAAAAATCTCACAAATATTTCACTAAATTACATATATAGTACGAAGTTTGTATAAACAAATCTATGAACTTTTTGTTACTGATACCTATTAAAATTTTGTAAATATTTTACTAAATTCGTATATATAGCATGAATTTTACATAATCAATTTTGCAAACTTTTTGTAATTGTAACTTCACAAATATTTTACTAAATTTGCATATATAGTATGAATTTCACATACATATCATTTTTAATTAATTGATCCTCGAAGATTCGTAAATATGTGGTGATCTATCTATATAATATATTTTGAAGTTTCGTGAAGTTCACTTCAAGACGATTATTGCAAATAAGGTTTCGACTTCACAAATAAGGTCATTGTGATTAGACTTTTGGTATGTGAACTTTGTAGTAAATTCAAAACTTTGTAAAAATTTTGCTAAATTTGCATATATAATATAAAGTTTGCATATATTTAATAAATTTGCCAATTCGTATTATATATGCATTTTATTCAACCTCAATATTTGTAATATTTTTAAAAATTTGTAAATATATCAAAAAAAAATCATACAAAAAGCATATTTGCAATGACCTTATTGTGTGAAGTTGGTACCTTATTTGCAATAGTAGTTTCATAGTGTAAACTTCACAACATCTTATATGTGTAGATCATTTTATATTTGCAAATCTCCTTGATAATCAATTAATTAAAAGAGATTTGCAGAACTTTATGCGAACTTTGTATTATATATGCAAATTTAGTAAAATATTCGCAAAGTTATGACAAGTTTTAATTATAGAAGGTTTGCAAATTTAGTTATACGAACTTTATGCTATACATATATATTTATAAAGTTTATATATGTTTCAGTTACAAAAAAGTTCGTAGATTTGATTATCCAAACTTTATACTATATGTGCGAATTTTGTGTAATACTTGTAAAATTTTTAGAGGTTTCAATTACAGAAAGTACTATATATACGAATTTAGTAAAATACTTGCAAAATTTTGACAAATTTCAATTATAAGTTCACCAATATGATTATGTGAATTTTGTGAGGTAAAAAAAAACATGTTATTCTACCTTTTAGTGAGAATTTGTGATACCATGAAAGTGATATATAGCACAAACTTTAAAAAGTTTGCTCATGCAATGCGTAAAATGGTCCTAAAAAGCCAGGCATTTGCGAATTTAAACATGGGGCATTTTGGAAAACCCAAAAAAGTATCAATTTTTTGTGGTGCAGTATGATCATTTTCAGTTCATTTTATGGTCCTTTCATATGAATTGATTGTGTGCCATATTAACTAATTTATTTTATGGTCCTTTCGTTTGAATGGTTGTATGCCATATTAACTAATTTTTGGATTCTTTTAATTTGTTCAGGTTCGTACCTTTAGCAGTGTTGATGGAAGTGGTTTGCAGCAGACAGGACCGAGTATTGTCGTTCTGTTGACAACTAAAATCTTGTTCGGGCTAGAACACTGTAGTGACATTTATTAATAATTTATTATCCGTTATAGGTGGCTGAAGGTAAGACTCAAAGATTGAAGAAGCATTGTTTGGAAACACTGTTATATCTTACCGACGGGGCCTCTGCTCGGCCGGTAAGAGCAGCTTATGCACGTCATTATGTGATGGGTCGTTCACTTCGAACCCCCCTGGTATATATAAGTGGTTGAATAAATGGTAGGGGCCTGCCTAACCACCGCTTGCCTTAAAAACAAAAAAGAATGTTGTTGCAGTATTACTCCCAGGCATTTTAAGATGTTAATTCCCTGTTATGGATTTTGGTTTTGTATCAGCGACTGCAGGTCGTATACCATGGATCTCAGTTCAAGGTCCCTTGACTACTAAACAATTAACTAATATCAAGAACTGACCCAGTGGTGTATACTCACCATCTAATATCCCACTTTTATGCATCGCAGCACAAACAAGCAGTAGCCATTGGACCAATCTACTTAACGAGCTTTGTGTGCCGTGACCCAGGATGGGCTTGGTCTGGCCCAATGCCGGAGTACCACTGAGGCCATCCTTGAACCTGACCACCTGAAAACTAACACTTATTGATATGGCCCAACGTGATTAAGGCTATGTTTGGGAGCCTTGTAATAACATGGAAACACCATTTTTATGAACTACCAAAATGAGCTGTTGAGGATGGACTAGACAAAAACATCATTTTGGGAATGGCATTGAGTGGTGGTCCTGTGGCTGTTAACTCCATTCCCAAGCAGCAGAGCATGAGGGGGGGAAAGAACCACAACACCTCCAGTTCAAAGCCCACAAGGGCTTCACTCATCTTGTAGGGGAAACTTCTGAATATTACCAGGTTGACGAGACATCGCAAGTTCGAAACCCACAGGTGTCGTCCCTTACCATAAGGTTGAAGTTGGGAGTAATTCCTAGTAGGCAAGGGAGACTTCAAGGGTTTAATAACCAGAGGAGGACTTCAAGGGTTTTACTAACCGGACGCCCACACCCACCAATATGCGGTTTGGTGATGAGGGGGCTTTTCCCTTGGATTATCCCCAAAAAAACATTGACATTTTTAAAGGAAATATCTGGTACTTGTTCCTGTTGAAATCCTGATTGTGTTGGGATGGCCCTCCTCTCTAAGCCGCCACTTCATATCCCTCGCATGTTAATGACCTCAAATGGTTGCCCGCATGGCTTATAGCTTGTGGTAAAGAGCTTTCCTTCTCCCCAAGTTCAAGTTCCCCTGTGGGCACTCCCTTCCCCAAGGTGAAGCAAGGAGCCTCTCCCTAGGAACAGACGGGGGCTCCAACACTTTTTGATGTGAGACACCAGCCATAAGTACAGCTTAGGACCAGTGCGACCAGGTCTCCAATCCTGAAAACAGTTTCCCTGTCCATGGAAAAAAAGAAAAAAAATAAACAAACCAGCAAGCAAATAGTTTCACCATTACTCATGGAAAAAGGGAAACAAACAAACCAGCAAGCAAAAGGTAACACTTGCCAAACTAGGTGGCGGAGCACCTTTTCCCTTTTTTGACAATTCTTCAACCACCCTGCGTACAGGACACTCGTTCTAACACCAAATTCTTCTGTCAAAGCCCCAGAGATTCACTTTGAACCACAGAACTGAAGGCTATAATTATGTGTCAAACCTGTCCACGCGAGACTGAAGGGCGTATTACCAGGAACTGTGGCTGAGCTGTTCTTTTCGAATCACCAACCTGAGAAAGGTGATGTAGGGATTGTCACGACATGCATGATTCAACATGGTGAATTCTACTTCGCGAGATCCAAGCCACGCGGTTTATAACATAACCATGTTCAAAATAGGTAATTTTTCTTCTACTATAAAGTTCAGCACCATAAAACCAGACACTCAATTCAGCAAAGGCTATCCTACCAGCAAATGTATCAAAGGCATTCATGGTTTACCGTTTCCGAAGCAGAAACAGTTGAACCAGAGAGCATGATCAAAATAAAAAATGCATCCATTCAAACCAAGTATTACTATGATTTTTGGGCAGCCTAAATTCTTGCTGACTGCCCAGTCCGACCTTTGCTGATTGTCTCTGGCGAACCAGACGCTTGTACCATTCATTGAAGTGTTGTGCAGATATAGCCGGTGATTAGTTCATCTAAGTCATACCTAAAATAACAAAAAATAATAAAAGCATTCCAAAACAAGGTCTTGCATAACAAGTTACCCTTTGGAAAAAAAAATGACTCCTGCAAATTCAGACTACCAGGAAATATAGTTCCCAGGCCTCATCTGCAGTAAATAGCTTGATTTATTTGTGGAGGAATTGGCGTGATTTCAGTACAAACTTCTTGCTCAATTCTGTAACTGCCAATATTCAACATGAACACAGAGACAAGTAAACACAGTTAATAAAATCATACAGAAGCGAGATTAAAAGAAGCTCCTGCTTAAAGGTTAAATCTGTCATCATCTATGTCACATGGGTGTGGGTGCAGGTGCGGCGGCACTTTCAAAAAATTTGGGTGCGGGGGTGCGGCAAAAATATAAAAAATTATATATATATATATATATATATATATATATATATATATATATATATATATATATATATATATATATAATTTTTTATGAGACCCAAAATGAATTTCTTTTTTGGTTCATATCGCTGACCCTAATTGTTTTGGGATGAAGGCGTAGTTGTTGTTGTATATAAAGTCCAAAAGTTGGACATAAATGACCCTGGGTGTGTTGACTGCACCCAGGGTCAGGTTGACCGCATCGGGTGCGGCGCGGGTGCGGCATCTAGTTGGAGAGTCCCTGTGACATAGGTCCTCATATGTTATCAAATTCACAGCCAATCCAAAGTGACCGAATCTTCCAGAACGACCAACCTGCACAGGCAACATTTTAGAAAGGAAAAATATGTTCCTTGAGGTTACAGCATGCAAATGTTAGCGGCTATGTCACATAGGTGCAGGTGCGGATGCGGCACTTTAAAAAAACTTGGGTGCAAGGGTGCAGGGACGGTATATGTATATGTATATATATATATATATATATATATATATATATATATATATATATATATATATATTTTAACAGTTTTAAGTTAATACTACATGTATGTGCATTTATGTATTTATATATATAATATAGATAAAACTGGACTTGTTTAGGATTAACTGAATCTAGATCTCAGTGTGGTTGACTTCACCTGACACAAAGGAAGCTGTGTCCAAGTCGGCGCGGGTGCAGTGCCCTGTTAGAAGAGTCCGTGTTACATAGGTTAGCGGCATACCCTGTGGAGGTAAGTTTCTGAGTTCTTTGGGAAATCAAAATTGATGACAACATTAACAGCCTGAATATCGATACCCCTCTTGAACAAGTCTGTAAAAACAAGATTTACAGTTAGATATTATTTTACTACGTTTTAACATCCATGCAGGGATGAATAAACAACTGAAATGGAAAGCATTAGCGAGTCTGAATTTGGCAGTTAGTTCCTTGATTCAAGCATGTTTCACATGAATATGAATGAAGATTCTGCACCCCTCATAACTGATCATAAATCCGTTTCCTAGAGAGCTGTCCAGCTTCAGGTGGCAAATGCATGGCAAATTTGTGAACCATCTAATTGATGAATTTTTGGAGCTGGAAAATCTGCTCAGATCTTTCTGATTGAAATATAAATTAATCCATGCCACGAACTTTGAACTTGACTTCACAAAGCAGCTCCTTCCCATTATTGAGACAGAAGGATAACCAATAAAATCTCTCCCATCCATTCTCTCCACTAATTCAAAGACCAGACTCAGCCATTGTTATTAAATGTGGATTCTTGCAATCAATGAACCAAAATTACATGGAGCCATGTTTTCCGGTTGAGACGCTGTCCTTAATTAATGCCTAAGGTGAAAAAGGTTAAAATAATGTTTAAGAAATGAGGTGCATGGTATGCATAGGTTTCGATGGAACATGGTCATTTGTATCTGTGCATGGGCGCTCACGTGTGTGTGTGTGTGTGTGTGTGCGTGCGTGAAAGAGAGAGAGAGAGAGAGAGAGAGAGAGAGAGAGAGATGAAATATCTATACGCACCATTTCAATAGGGACACACTATTTCAATAGGGACTGTTGCGAAGATCATGAAAGACTCTTAAGATGTGATTGCAACATCTTAGCATGAATATAGAAGCAAGAAAATACAAGCTCTGTAATCTTTTTGGCAAAACGTGTGTGTGTGTGTGTAGAGAGGGAGAGACTAAATTCCAGCATATTAGTTCCCCCTTTGAAGAGATGAAATATATATATACACACCATAAAATTCACGAGACCTACCTGAACACACAAGATTTCTACATGCACCGCTGCGAAAATCATGAAAAACTTGATTACGATGTGATTGCAACATTTTAGCATGAATATAGAAGCAAGAATATCCCAGCTCTGTAATTTTTTTGGCCAATAACTCCACACGATTAACTGAGTTGCAAAAGATGATTGACTAGTTGATTTGAAGCTGCATGCAACATGAGAAAATTTATCAGCTTCTTGTACAAAGCTCTGCAATATGATAAACAACCAAAAACAGAATTGATAATATCACCTTGGAGAAGAGAGTATTGAGGCAATGAACTTTCTGCTTCTCCTCAACAAATGCATAATACTGACTTATTCCCTTAAGTGTCAATTCATCCATGAGGTTGATTATATAAGGCTTCTGCAAAAACTTATCCTTGAATGCCTTAACAGTTACTGGAAATGTTGCTGAAAATAACAAGATCTGGCGATTTGCAGGTAGAGAAGTGATCAGTTGCTCTACAAGAGGTTGAAATTCCGGGGAGAGAAGCTTGTCAGCCTGAAAAAATATTCGGTCACAGCAAAATGAATCTGTTATAATAGCGAGACCAGATTCCAAAATTAAATATGAAATCAAGCTAGAAAGTTTCAAAATAAAGCCTTCTTCCACATTTGACGAACACTGAATTCATTTGCAAAGACAGAACAAATTATGATTAAGATTCCAAGGGAATTCATTAAGACTACTAAACTAATACAGATGTAGACCTAAGAAGATATCCCCATAGTTAAGGAATTTAACCTAAACAAGGTAATTCTACCTATATCCAGAAATAGAGTAAATAAGTTCTGGCACCAGCTTTAAGAAAAGACATGACAAGAAATTTGGTGCACAAATCTGCACGAGAGTTTCTTTTTCCTTACAATATTGTGCCAGCCTCGTATGTTTATCGGTGATTAAATATACAGACAGACCTGTTGGCTGAAGATGTCACTGTCATATTCCATTATATTGTCCTTACAGATTATCTACCCTCAATATGATTAGTTTATGAGTTTTTTCTCGCTCAAATACTCCTGATATTTCTACACTTGCACTAAACAGAATTTTTTTTTCTAATTTTTTAGGAAACAAGGATGCACCAAGAAAAGGATGAAAGAGAGCATAATTGGAAAAATGGCCTCACAATTAGGGTATGTTTGGCTGCTCCTTTAAAAAATGAAAATGAATCATGTGATAATTGAAATCTCACGAGACTCAAAATCACATGATTCCAATTCTCATGTGACTCCATTTTTCATGTTTGTTTCATGTGAAAGAAATCCCATTTGCATTGGTTTTTGCAACTAAAAAAAATGGGGGCCTCGTATTCGGCCCAGCAAGGAGGGGGAGTAGCTCACCAGTTTTCGGTGAGCTTTACCTCGCTTCATTTCAGCCTAAAAACAGGCTGGACCGCGTGCTCTACCTTGCCGACAAAAGAAGCAAACAACAAAAAAAAGAGAAAGGGGGCCCTTTTTGCCCTAGCAGTGAGAGGAGAGTAGCTCACCGGTTTCCAGCGAGCTTTACCTTGCCTCATTCCAGCCTAAAAGTTGAGGCAGTGAGAGGAGTGGAGCTCGCCGGACGACATGTTCTATCTCAAACAACAACAACAACAACAACTACGCCTTCATCCCAAAACAATTGGGGTCAGCGATATGAACCAAAAAAGAAATTCATTTTGGGTCTTCCACATGAATCCTTTTCCTCCAATCATTTCTATCCAACGCCATGTCCTCGGTGAGGTTCAAAGCATTCATATCCTTTCCTATCATCTCCATCCAAGTCTTCCTAGGCCTACCCCGACCTCTTTTAACTAATATATTTTTCCATTTCTCCAACCTTCTAACTGGAGCATCATTAGGCCTTCGCCGAATATGTCCAAACCACCGTAAACGATTCTCTCGCATCTTATTTTCAATGGGTGCAACACCTACCTTCTTACGTATCTCTTCGTTCCGAATCTTATCTTTTATTGTATTTCCACACATCCATCTAAGCATCCGCATCTCAGCTACACTCATTTTTTGAATATGATGTCTCTTGGCAGCCCAACATTCCGTACCATATAGTAAAGCGGGTCTAATAGTCGTCCTATAAAACTTTCCCTTCAACCGCAATGGCATTCTACGATCGCACAGCACTCCAGTAGCACTTTACCATTTCATCCACCCAACCTTTATCCTATGATTTACATCTCCATCAATGAAACCAAAAAGAAGAGAAAGGGGCCCTCTTTTTTGCCCAAGCGGGGGGGTGGCGCTGGTGGAGCTCACCAGTGGTGATTTCCAGCGAGCTCCACCTTGCCTCATTTCAGCCCAACAAATAGGGCAGTCAGAGTAGAGTTTTTCGGCCAAGCTCCTCTTCGCCTAAAAGAAAAATCAATGCATACATGGCTGACTATTCCGGCCACGTGCTTCCAGCAGGACCCCCGTAACCCCTTTTCAAGGTGGTAGCATATATTGGGGCACAACCCCTATGAAAGTATCGTCAACAAGATACTATGATCAAGACCTTAATATTCTTGATAACAAATACTTGCACACATGCACACTAAGAACACTTGTGTACAAAAGCACAAATCAATCTCACAAATGCACTAAAAATGAATAAAAAGCTTTATTGAATACTTGGGCTTTGACCCAAAGCCATAAGAAAACAAGGAGGGGGAACGCCCCTATTTATATAATGAGTACCTTGGAGAGGCCAACTCATAGACGTTGGAGCCCCTCCAACGGTCATAATTGTGACCGTTGGAGGGGCCCAACGTCTATG
Organism: Nuphar pumila; assembly: GCF_984573655.1. NCBI lineage: Eukaryota > Viridiplantae > Streptophyta > Magnoliopsida > Nymphaeales > Nymphaeaceae > Nuphar > Nuphar pumila. The sequence continues at coordinate 105,589,347 of NC_143260.1, read as the reverse complement.
AGAGTGGGGCTCCCAAGGTGCATTGACCTTAGTAAAAAAGAAACAAAAAACAAAAAAAAAAAAGAAAATAAAAAACCAAAAATACTATGAAACTTTGGGAGAGGGTGATTGAGTATAGGTTGAGGAAGGTTGCCATGATATCGGAGAATCAATTTGGTTTTATGCCTGGAAGATCAACTATGGAAGCTATACATTTTCTTGGACAACTTATTGAGAGATATAGAGAGGCGAACAAAGATTTGCATATGGTTTTTATTGATTTAGAGAAGGCATACGATAGAGTACCTAGGGATGTTCTCTGGTGGACAATGATGAAGAAAGGTATTTCTCTCAAGTACATTAGTATAATTAAAGATGTGTACGAAGGAGTAGTAACCAATGTCCGCACTTGTGGAGGGGTGACAAACAATTTTCCTATAACGGTTGGGTTACATCAAGGATCTGCATTAAGCCCTTTCCTTTTTGCTATAGTGATAGATGAACTTACGAGATCAATTCAAGAGAATGTGCCGTGGTGTATGTTGTTTGCTGATGATATTGTTTTGATTGATGAGTCTAGAGCTGGGGTTAATGCTAAGTTAGAATTATGGAGACAGACTTTGGAAGCAAGAGGTTTTACGTTGAGTAAGAGTAAGACAGAATATATGGAATGTGAGTTTAGTAAGCAACGAAGTAGTGATGAGAGTGTAGTGAAGCTTGGTGAGCAAGAAATAACGGTGGATGACTGTTTCAAATATTTGGGATTTGTCATTCAAAAGAATGGAGAAATTGATGGAAATGTAAATCATAGGATTAAGGTTGGGTGGATGAAATGAAAAAGTGCAACTGGAGTGTTGTGCGATCATAGAATGCCATTGCGGTTGAAGGAGAAGTTTTATAGGACGACAATTAGACCCGCTTTACTATATGGTATGGAATGTTGGGCTGCCAAGAGACATCATTTTCAAAAAATGAGTGTAACTGAGATGCGTATGCTTCGATGGATGTGTGAAAATACACTAAAAGATAAGATTCGGAATGAGGAAATACGTAAGAAGGTAGGCGTTGCATCCATTGAAAATAAGATAAATGAGAATCGTTTATGATGGTTTGGGCATATTCGGCAAAGGCCTAATGATGCTCCGGTTAGAAGGATGGAGAAATGGAAAAATATATTAGCTAAAAGAGGTCGAGGTAGGCCTAAGAAGACTTAGATGGAGATGATAAGAAAGGATATGAATGCTTTGAACCTCACCGAGGACATGACATTGGATAGAAATGATTGGAGGAGAAGGATTCATGTGGAGGACCCACAATGATTTTCTTTTTGGTTCATATCACCGACCCCAATTGTTTGGGATCAAGGCGTTCTTGTTGTTGTTGTAAAAAACCAAAAATACAAGCATATTCGTAAATTGAATATGCGCAAGAATAGAGAAATGACCAAACTACCCCTACGGCTAATAATAAAGAAATATATATTTTATATATATATAATTAGGTAGATACACACGCATATATATATACAAAATATATGAGATTACAATATGTGATACATAATTTAACACCGCCCCTCAAACTTAGAGCAAGATGACCGAAAGTTTGCCAAGGAGAAAGTTGAATCGCGGAGCACACAACGCTTTGGTGAAGAAACTTGCCAATTGATATGCTGAAGTGACATATGGAAGATCAATGACTCCTTTCAGGTAGGCTTCTCGAACATAGTGACAGCCCATCTCAATGTGCTTAGTCCGCTCATGGAAGGTATGGTTTTTGGCAATATAAATTGCACTCTTGTTGTCACAGCATAGCTTAGTGGGCCCTTCTAATGTGATTCCCATGTCTTCTAGTAGTTGATGAATCCATACGATTTTCATGGTAATAGTTGTCATGACACGATATTCAGCTTCAGTTGAGGATAGCGACACTTTCTGTTGTTTCTTCCAAGGTTTTAAAACCCAGTGACTCGGGACTCGACTCGTTCTTTATTGACTCGTGACTCGGTGGGTCAACTCGGTGACTCGGACCGGGTTTTGTTAACTTTTGATTTTAAAAGAAAAACAATATATAATTTGTCTCAAACCATGTTTTTCAGTAAACAAGAGATGTTTTTTGGCTCCATGCAGAATCTTGGGTTGAACTGAAATAAGGAGATCGTAGCATGTGGATAAATTGTTCATTAATGAACAATAAGTTAGAAATGTGGAATGAAAGAGCACAATTTATTCCAGTTACATAGATGCCTTTATGCATTAAAAATGCACGTGCCTATAAAGAAAAGAGAAATTTTTGTTGGATGTAATAATGCAAGGTGAGGACAATTGGTTCTGATTAAAGGGGTATAGCCTATATGAGATACAAAGAAAATATGAAGTCTGAAAGGACAAGAAAGAAGCACCAAGTAGATGTTGGAACTCTATGGATGTCAAGACCAAAGTTATGTATGACTTTGTTCCAGATTCTTGTCTATTATGCCTTCATAAAGATGGGGCAAAGAGGAAAGGTGTGAGGAGAAAACCAAATTCTTCCTTGTTATATAGTCATGTTAGTAAAGTTTAAAGCAAAATATTAAATGCATTTATGCAAAGAAACTGCAAAAAATATAATTGTGTAGAACACAATAAAAGCAGCAATCTACTTTATCATAAAATATTAATTAGATGTTGTTGAATCTGAAGATTGTCCTGCCTGATGCTTCTAGAAATAGATTCATATCCAATAACATTTACCTTAGATCATAGTCACATATTGTCTTCTTTACATATTGAAGACATTAAGAAAGTAACAACAATATTCTCAATAATATTACAAATTTTTTTATTCTGAAATACTCAAAAAATCAAATTTTAAACATTCCAGAACTCGCCCGAGTCAGGCCGAGTCAAGCCGAGTCAAGCCAAGTCACAGCCGAGTCTTCACAGACCGAGTTTAGCTTGCTGGGTTGACCCGTTGGAGGGCCGAGCCGAGTCAGCCGAGTCACCGAGTTGACTCGGCGAGTTTTAAAACCTTGGTTTCTTCATCTCCATGAGATAAGTGAGTCTCCTAAAAACACACAAAAACCAGTGGTGAAGTGACGGTTATTTGGGTCACCTCCCCAGTCAGAGTCAGTATAAGCAATTAATTTTAATTCAGAAGAAGAGGATAAGAATACTTCCTTATTTAGTGTACCCTTTATGTATCTTACTCTTAGAACTCGTCCACCAATGTTCGGTTGATGCTGAGGAAGGAGATGATTGTGAGAAAGAGGGGCGACTGCAACAAATGGTATGATCCTTCATGCTAGGATCGTGCCCTATATGTTATATTTATACTGGAAATCAAATTGGGTCTGGATATTACACTCTGTTACATCAGTTCTAGACCCAATATAAACAATACAAAGACTTTTGGATTGCTACATAGATTTTGGGTCCAGATCCAGACCCGTAATGGATAAAACGACCCAGTCTCAATACCCTCACTCAAGTTGTGCATGGTCATGCACCATGGACAACTTGCTCATAAAGAACCAAAATTGTATGCTGGTAAAGACCTTTAGTGAACAAATCAGCCACCTGATCAGTTGTCCAAATATAAGCAGGTTCAACTTCCCTGTCTTCTACCTTTTGCCGAATAAAATGTTGATCAATCTCTATATGTTTTGTACGACTGTGATGAATCGGGTTGAAAGAAATCTGGATGGCACTCTGATTATCACATAAAAGAGTAATGGGTAGAATAGTTTCTCCTAATTCTACCAAAAGATGCCTCAACCATGTAACCTCTGTTGTAGTTGCTGCCATAGACCAATACTCGGCCTCAGTACTTGATCGTGCAACTGCACGTTGTTTCTTGCTACTCCATGCTATTAAGTTTCCATCAATAAAAACACAATAGCCAAACACCGACCTTTTGTCATCTGGATCTCCAGTCCAATCAGCATCTGCATATACAATTAGCCGATGTTGCTCTCCTTTAGTCTTAGATTGATGATAGACTAAGCCATCCCCAAGTGTTCTCTTTAAGTATCGAAGGATTCTCTTGACAGCATTCATATGTTCTGTGCGTGGATCATGCATGAATTGCGAGACTTTATTCACTGCATACACAATGTTTGGTCTAGTAAAAGTGAGATATTGAAGCATAAGGCTGCGATATTGTCTGAGATCTCCATATGCCTCTCCATCCTGAGCACTAAGCTTATGATTCAATACATTGGGAGTGGATAGAGGTTTACAATCCTTCATACCTGCCTTATCCAATAAATCCAAGGTATATTTGTGTTGAGTTAATAAAAGATATCTATCCCGCTGGTTTACCTTAACTCCCAAGAAATAATGTAGAACCCCCAAATCTTTCATCTTAAACTTTCGACTCTGGAGAGCTTTTGTAGATTTTATATGTTCATCAGAATTCCCAGTAATAATAATATCATCTACATATATGAGAAATAAAATACTGACCTGACGATCTCGAAAGATAAATAAGGAATGATCGAGGTGAGATCGAATGAATCCATGTTGTTGAACTTCGACAGAGAAGCTATCAAACCAAGAACGAGAGGCCTACTTTAGCCCATAGATGGCTCTTCGTAATTGACAGACATGAGTGTTGGGGTTGTGTTCTGCATAACCAGGGGGTTGCTCCATATACACTTCTTCTTTCAGACTGCCATGCAAAAATGCATTTTTGACATCAAGTTGACTGAGAGTCCAACCATACTGAACCGACAAAAATAAAATTAATCAAATGGTCCCCATCTTGACTACAGAGCTAAAAGTCTCATCATAGTCTTGCCCGCATTCTTGAGTAAAGCCTTTGACTACAAGTCTCGCCTTGTAGCGTTCAATGGATCCATCAGGTTTATACTTGATCTTATAGACCCATTTAGAACTTACAATATTTTTGTCTGAGGGTCTAGGAACAATCTCCCAAGTTCCACATTCATGCAAGGCTTCCATCTCCTCATTCATAGCCTCAATCCACTTGATTGACATGTATGCCTGCGAGAAACAGACGGGTTTATCTTGCTTTTCAATCTGAGAGACGAATAATTGTAGGTCCATAGAGAAGTTGTTATAACTGACCCATCTCTCAATAGGGTGGCAAATTCTTCTAGTCTGCCTGGGTTGCACATCAATTTGCTGAGCATTATTCTTGTTTCGTCATACATAGACGACTCCTTAAAATTTTGCGGCATCTGAAGTAGGCATGGTAGGAGCCTACACATTTCTCAAGTCTTCCATATGAGGCTCTACATCGGTCTCACTCCGTTCAACAGGTGATGTGTGACATGAGGGAACATCATACGTCTCTATCTGGTTAAGTAACTCAATAGCAAGCCATGGCTGATACCACTCAACGGCCCTGTTGTGCCCATCAACACTTCCTGAGTCCTCAACAATGGTTTCATCAAACACAACATTTTGTGAGACTCTAATACGATGAGTGGTGGGGTCATAGCATCGATACCCTTTGTATTGATCGGCATATCCAACAAACTTGCACATACATGCTTTGTCCTGAAACTTATCACGTTGAGAGCTATCAATATGAACGTAACATATACAACCAAACACTTGTAATTTATTATAATCAGGTTGAATCCCGAAAAGAGCAAAATAAGAGGATTGGTTCTCTAGCAATCTCATGGGTAGACGATTTATGATATACACAGCTGAGTGGAAGGCCTTCGTCCACAAACTCACGGGAACGTGAGTGTCATGCAACATACTCAAGGCACTTTCCACAATGTACTGATGTTTTCTTTCCGCCACACCATTTTGTTGTGGTGTATGTGGGCAAGATATGCGACGACTTATTCCATTATCTTGGAGAAATTCAGTAAATTCCTTTGATAAATACTCGCCTCCTCGATCACATTGAAAATGTTGAATTTTAGACGAGAATTAATTACAGACTGAAGTGAAAAATGAGCGAAAGAGTTTGAACACCTCAGATTTATGTTTCATAAAATAAATCTAAGTATATCTGGAATAGCTATCAATAAAGGTTACGTAATAGCGACTACCAGATAAAGAAGATTGTGGGGCAGGGCCCAAAACATCAGAATAGACAATTTCAAAAGGCACTGAAGCTCTTTGATTTATTGAATTAAAAGGAAGAACATGACTCTTACATAGTTGACAACTGGAACAAAGTTAAGTATCAGACTCAACACTTAGACTAGACTCTGCAACAAGTCCACTCGACACAAGTTTCTTAATGAAAGAACCATTACAATGACCCAAACGACGATGCCAAATCTCTGGCTTATTACACTGAGATAAACTAAAACAATCTTTGAACGACACTAGCTGGAATGGCTGAATGACCGACAAATTTGATGAAGCACCACGAACAGAAGAAGAAAATTCTTTGAGAACATAAATGTTTCCTTGTCGTTCTCCTTCAACGAGCGTCTTCTTCGTGAGAAGATCCTTGACATATACAGGAGTAAATTCGACGGAAGAATTAGTATCATCAGCAAGTTTAGAGACAGAAACAATATTCTTGACAATACTGGGAGAATGATAAACATTGGACAAATTTAAGGAAGAATTCGGTCGTGAAAGGTTAACATGAGATATAGAGTGAAGGGTACCATCTCCAGTTTTAATATGAAATTTTTCACGATAAGGAATAGGTTTTAAAATCTTACCGACATCACCTATCACATGTGTTGCAGCCCCAGAATCAATGTACCAGGTTCCTTTCTCATTCTGCTTGAAGCTTAAACTTGAAAGAGCAGATATCAGAAGATTCTTCACATTATCCTTTTCATCATCCTTCGAGTCTTCTCCTATTCTTCCTCTGTGAGAGGATCCTGCACCATTAAATTTTTCCTTGTTCTGTGGGTTGTACCAACAATTGGCTTTGATGTGCCCCCTTTTGTTGCATTGAAAACATGGTATATTTCTGGAGCTTTGGTTCCCTGGGAAAGGGTTAGGTGACATGTTGGGCGTGGGCAACAATCCTCGACCTCCTTGACTATTCCTTTTCTGTCCACGTCCACCTCGAAAGCCTCCACGTCCTCTTCCTGACATCATCCTTGTAACCAATACATCGTGGTGGCTAAAGTTCAGGGTCATTTCTTCTCCTCGAATGGTAACTTCATACTGAAATAACTTCGCGTGAAGATCTTCAAAACTTGGCAAAGAAGGAAGACATAGGAGGGAGGTGACCAGCATGTGATAATTGGATCAAAGACCATTCAATGCCTGTTGAACCTTTTCTTTGTCAGTAATTTCACAACCCACCATGGCCAGTTGATCAGTGATGGTCTGACTTTGTTGATGTACTCTATAACTGACAAGTTTTTTTTCTTTAAGAGCTGAAATTCTTTCTTTAAATGTAGGATTCTGGCCTCTAAAATCTGTGAATAAGTTTGCGCCAACCTCTGTCATAGCTCCATAATTGAGCATTCGTCGGGAATGCCCACTAAGACCTCTTGAAAAAGAGTAGAGGTGATGTAAGCAACGACCGCTTGATCTTTTCTCCTCCATGTCCCAAATTCTAGATTGTGAATCAATTTGTCGGAAACCTCCCCTTTATCATCTCGCTCCTCCTGCATCACAAACTCTGGCGGTGCATGAACTGTCCCATCGAGGTGTCCGAAGAGATCCAAGCTCCTGATAAAAGGCAAAATCTGCCTCTTCCAGGTCAAGTAATTTGAGTTGCTCAGTTTTCCAGAGATTAGTTGGCCAAGAAAACTTGATGGTAGAGAAGGGGAATCCACGAGGAAAGGATAGGGCACGAAGAAAGATCAATACAAAATGACAAGGGCAGTGAGTGCAACAATATCAGAGATTTCAGCAAGCTCGTCCTTTTTTTTTTAAGGACAAGATACAGCAGATAATAAAAAAAACTCGAATTCTGGAAAGGCCAAACAAGACAGCAGTCTGATTTAATTGAATCGAAACAGATGTGTTGCTGACGTCAAGATGGGTTAGGCGACAGGAATAGAAGGAATATCAAACAGAAAATTAGGGTAAAGAATGCAGTTCGGGCAAAAGACAAACCAGATCTGATAATCAGAACAGATCTGTCATTAATAAAGAACGACGTCAAGAAAAAAAAAGGATTTCAATCAGGTTTCAATTTGTTTCACGCGTGCTCATCCAATAGTGAAAATCTGCAACGTGGACAGATTTCAATCTGTTTCACGTGTGCATAGGTATTGTAAAGAGATAACGTGCAGATAAAACAACGTCAAGAAATAAAGATCGTCAAGGAATAAAGATCGGGTGTGGTAACGTTAAGACTTATGCAACGTGAAACAGATTTCAATCTGTTTCACGTGTGCACAAATGTTAACGTTCAGATATAGAGGGAAGATCGACATCAAGAAATAAGATTCTGCCCCTTTTTTTTAGTCTGAAGAGAAAAGAACGTCAACAAGGAAGAGGGGAGAGGGGTAGGGAAGAATCACGGTGACCTGTTGATGCGCTGGATCTCGCAGGGCACACTTTCTGGAACCACTTTCGTGCACATCAAGTGGTGATCAGAATCGAGCCTGCTCTGATACCATGTTAGAACTCGTTCACCAATGTTCGGTTGATGCTGAGGAAGGAGATGATTATGAGAAAGAGGGGCGGCTGCAACAAATGGTATGATCCTTCGTGCTAGGATCGTGCCCTATATGTTATATTTATACTGAAAATTAGATTGGGTCTGGATATTACACTATGTTACATCAGTTCCAGACCCAATATAAACAATACAAAGACTTTTGGATTGATACATAGATTTCGGGTCCAGATCCAAACCCATAATGGATAAAACGACCCAATCTCAATACTTACGATCTGCAAGATGGCACTCATGTGAACCGATGTTGGTGTATGTTGAAACTGACTTGCAGTATGAACTGCATGAGAAATATTTAGTCTAGTAATACTTAGATACATCAATGATCCGACAAGTTGTCTGTAAGGGGTGGGATCAGAGAGAGGAATACCATCATCAATCTTCATCTTGGCTTCCACTATAGCAGGAGTTTCACAAACCTTATCATTTGTAATACCAGACCTGTCGATAATCTCAGAGGCAAGTTTAGTTTAAGATAAAAAAATACCCTCTATGAGAGTATGCTACTTCAATACCGAAAAAATAAGTTAGAAAACCCAAATCAGACATTTCAAATTTATCTTTCAAAATTGATTTTATGCTTTTAACCCATTTAGAATCACTACCGGTTATAAGCATATCATTCACATACAAAAGCAATATTACAATCCCTGCATTGGTTTTTCTAACAAACAAGGCCATGTCAGTGAAACATGAAGAAAAACCATTTTCTAACATTACATAATTAAATCTATCATACCAAGCCTTGGGGGCTTGTTTTAAACCATAAAGTGTTTTTCGAAGGCGAAGCACTTTCCCTTTGGGAGTCTCCATTCCAGGTGGAGCATCCATATATACCTCTTCGTTCAGATCGTCATTTAGAAATATGTTTTTAACATCCATTTGATAGATGTTCCACTTGTTGATGGAGGCAACTGTGATGAGACATCGGACAGTGACTATTCAGGCCATAGGAGCAAAAGTTTCTTCATAGTCAATCCCTTTTTCTTGACTATATCCCTTTGCAACTAAATGAGTCTTATATCTCTCAAGGGATCCATTGCTCTTAGTTTTTACCTTAAATACCCATCTACATCCTATTGCTTTCTTACCCATAAGGAGATCTTGGAACTCCCAAGTTTTGGCTCTTCTTAGAGCACCAAGTTCATTCTCCATATCTTCTACCCATTCAAAACATTTTCGTGCTTCTTCAAAAATTTTAGGTTCTACGTAAGAGTGAATGGCACTAAAACATGTCCTATATTTAGGTGAAAAAGAGTCATATGAGATAAACCTAGAAGGAGCTTTCCTAGGTCTTTTGGTTCTTCGCAAGTTTTCTTCTCTAGGAGGAACAAACCTATTGGTGTCATCATATCTTTCAAGAGCACTTTTGAAGGTGTTTTTATCTCTATGAACATATTTAGCTAATAATTCAAACAGAAAGGAATAATCCACATTCTCATTATGAGTTTTAAGACTTTCAAAACCACTAAGATTTTCCAAAAAACTCACATTTTTTGATAGATATAATTTATCATTTCTAACATCATAACACCTAAAACCCTTTTGGGTTTTCGAATAACCAAGAAAGGCACAAGGAATAGCCTTTGGAGAAAGCTTATCATTTTTATCTGTAAGGACAAAACATTTATAACCAAAAACCCTTAACCTGCTATAGTCAGGTTCCTTCTCGTATAATTTTTCAAAAAGAAAAATTTTGTTCAAATTCTTTGATGGAAGTCTATTTATAAGATAGATCGAAGTAAGAGATGCCTCAACCCAGAGGTTTTTTGGAATGTTTTGTGAAATGTGCAAAGTTCGAGTTGTTTCAATAATATGCTTATGCTTTTGTTCGGCTAAGTTGTTCTATTGAGGAGTTTTTGGGCAAGATTTTTTATGGAGAATACTATAATTTTCAAGATAACTCTTGAATTCATTTGAGAGGTATTTTCCTCCGGAGTCGAATCTAAGAATTTTTAAGTTTTCATTGAATTGATTTAAAATCATCATATGAAAAGTTTTAAAAGTCGAAAAAACTTCATGTTTATGTTTGAGAAAATATATTCAACAATACCTAGTGTAATCATCTACAAAAATCACATAATATGAAAATCCTCCTTTAGATATGACAGGAGCCGGACCTCATACGTCGGAATGAACGATTTTAAAAGGTTTCATTGTAAACATTGATCTTTGATAAAAAGGTAAACTTTTCATTTTCCCAAGAATACATTCATCACATACAAAATCTCCTTTACAAAGGTATTTAACAAAAGGTAAATATGAAATTTTAACAATGTTTGGATTTCCAAGTCTCTTATGCCATACATTAATATCCTTATTTTGGACAATATTACAAAATTGATTCTTGAGAACTTGGAGAGACTCAACATAGTAGAGATCTCCTTTCCTAAAGCCTTCCCCAATCAACCTCCCGGATCGGCGATCCTATATCCAACATTTATCAAAAGAGAATTTTATATCGCAACCATGGTTCGAGAGTTGAGAAACCGAAAGCAAATTCAAATTTAGTTTTGGTATGAATCTAATTTTTGGAATAAAAAAATCTTGTTTTTCGAAATTGCCTATTCATTTAATTTCAAGAGATGTTCCATCCGCCATTGAGACAAAAGATGGAAAAGAGTTTTTAGAATATTCAGAAAGAGAAGAAACACTTAGGGTCATATGAAATGATGCACTGGAATCTAAAAGCCAAGATATCTTACCGGGGGTGAAGAGGTTGTCATAGCAGCTTCGAAAGTTCCTCCCTTGAGAAGAGGTTGAAGAGCTTCCACAATTTGTTGTAAAGAGAGAGACCCATTGGAAGAGGATGGTCGTTCTTCCGGTTGAGATGTGGTAGCCATTGCAAGCAATTTCTTTCATTTTGGGCAAATAGGTTTGATATGCCCCGGTTCTTTACAAAAATGACTAGTTTGCTATAGTCTCTTTTTTCATTTTTCCCATTATCTCCTTGACTTTGACTTTTGAAGTGAGGAGGTTTGTAAGTCCTCACATTGTTACCCGGTCTTGAAACGGCATTCACTCCTTCACTTTCTTCTTGAATAGAAGAGGTAGCAAGGATGCTAGGTTTGTTCTTACTAATACCCATACAAGTTTCTTCCCCACTCAATTTAGTAATAACATCTTCAATAGAGGGAGATGCGAAAGAAGAAAGAAGAGAGGACCGAATTTGTTCAAATTCGGGTCTAAGGCCATTTAGGAAGTTAAAAAAATGATCTTTCTCAAGTTGCTTGTATCTAAGCTCGATAGCTTCACCACTTTATTTGGGTTTAAGCTCGTCCCAAATGGAAGACAATTCGGCAAAGTATTCCCGAATAGTCATCTCATTTTGTTGTAGGGTCAATGCCCTCTTTTAAAGGTAGTACTTATGCGATAAATCTCTTGATGTATACATTTTTTTAAGATATAGCCAAGCTTCAGAAGCCTTCTTGAATTTGATGATGTTGGCATTGATCTTTGTTTCAACGGATGAAAAAACCCACGATAAGATCTTGAAGTTTTTCATTTATGTCATGTTTCTTTGAATAATCTTCAAGAGTTCTTTGCCTTTCTTCTCCTTCAAGAATCTTTATATCTCCTTTTTCCATAATAATAATTTTTGGTTCGGGTTCCGATATCGAACCTTGAACATACCCCTAAAGCCCCTTTCCTTTAATATGGGCTTCCATATTGTCGGCCCAAACATGATAGTTTGAACCATTAAGTTTAAACCCGAGGGAGAAGTGGAAGTCTTTTTCACCCATTAGAGAGGATAAAAATAAAAAAAGAACATGTACCTCAATAGATTTTTAAGTCTTTCTTGACAAAGAAGACTTCTAAAATATTGTCCGAAGGAAGTGATCCACTCCAATCTCCAATAGCTTGAAGGCACGATTTTTGAGGTACCCAAGAATGTGAAAAAATGCACGATCTTCATTCTTCAAACGTAGCTCTGATACCATGTGAAAGTATCTTCAACAAGATACTATGACCAAAACCTTAATATTCTTGATAACAAATACGTGCACACATGCACAATAAGAAGACTTAGAACACTTGTGCACAAAAGCACAAATCAATCTCACAAATGCACTAAAAAATGAATAAAAAACTTTATTGAATACTTGGGCTTTGACCCAAAGCCATAAGAAAACAAGGAGGGGGGAATGCCCCTATTTATAAAATGTGGAGTACCTTGGAGGGGCCAACTCATAGACGTTGGAGCCCCTTCATCGGTCACAATTGTGACTGTTGGAGGGGCCCAACGTCTATGAGAGTGGGCCCCCCAAGGTGCATTGACCTTAGTAAAAAAGAAACAAAAAATAAAAAGAAAATAAAAAACCAAAAATACAAGCATATTCATAAATTGAATATGCGCAAGAATAGAGAAATGACCAAACTACCCCTATGGCTAATAATAAAGAAATATATATTTTATATATATAATTAGGTAGATACATATACATATATATCATATATGTATATGTATCACCTTATATATATATATAATATATATGAGATTACAATATGTGATACATAATTTAACAACCCCAACATCTCTATTTTACAAGAGGGTGGAGGAGCATTATGTGATTTTGAATCATATCACACATTAACCTGAAATATCACCGGTTGGAGAGAATTTGGTTTCTCAAACCATCCACCTTTTTTTGTTTGGTTAACAGTCAAATGAGATTTGGAATCTCATTTAAATGAGAATCCAAATCTCATGAGGCCCAACCAAACATACCCTTAGAGTAGAACCACGATACTAGAAAATCGTCTTCCTCATGTGTTGCCATTTTGAGTAAGGGTGTCAACCGGTCGGATTTGGTTAGGGCCCAGGTAGAACAAGATTGGGCCCGATTTTCAATATGGTATCGGGTATGGGGGCAGGTCTAATCGGGTCCACTATAAGAGAAACCATACCCGGACCGATAAGAACTACATGAACCAGAACCAGACCCAGACCATACCCAGTAAAATAATATTTTTTATCATTTTTACATTGAAAATTGTGGGTCTTAATCGGAACTTGGGTTGGGCTCGTGTTTGGTATAAAATTTCACAAACTACACCCGGATCCATGCATTAATCGAACCTTCAGTTCCGAACCCGGGTCTTAAAAGGGTCTTATTATTTATCACCATACTTGGACCCTATAGCGTTTGATCCGGGTAAACCTGACCCATTGACACCCCTAATTTCGAGGCATGAATGTGGGGATAATGCTTCCAAGGCATATGATTAATAGACATGGTTTTAGTTCAAAGACATTTATCGAGAGATAAGAAATACATATCAACATGGTATTCTCCATGACCACCTCATGTCATAAATCATAATCCAAGCAGTGTGACAAATCTCATGAGATTTATGAAAATCTCGCGAAAATATCATGAGAAATTACTTAAAAGTTAAAAATGACAAATTCTCATGAATTTTCATCAAAAAGATAAATACTGCATTTTAAACAAAATATTTATGTTTTTATCGGCTATTTATCGCAAACACCCTATGTTTTTTTAACATTTTTATTTAAATATCTTTATTCACATTTTTTTATAGTTTAAAACGGTTATTGTGTAAAGGATTTGAATTTGTTAAAAAGTTAAAAGATAAAAACAGTGTAATTAATTTTCTTATTAGATGTCCCTTCAACACTGTGAGAATCTTGGATGACGGTTTTAGGAAAACTGTGAGGATACTAAAACTCTGTGTGTGATTATGCCACTGAACCCGATGTGATGGTTCACCTCCCAGACATGGTTTTAGGAAAATTTCAGCTACTTTGCCCGAGGGTGTTGTTGTTGACACAACTGTTGTTATTGGTATACCAAGAAAGTGGCATAAGTGAAAGTTGATTTCCCTGATGTCCCGACATTAGATGTTGATTTCTAATGCTCCGATGGATGATGTTGATTTCTGATATCAGTCGAGGAACAAGTGTAGAACCCAGTAATAAAATACAAATTGTGTGTTAAGCTACAACTGTGAACCTAACTTGAACTTCGAGAATTGTTGTGCCTGTTTTGAGTATTCGCGGGTTTAATGAAAAATGAAATTAAAATTATGTGCATTTAATAAGGACATGCATACAAAAGAAACTCTGATAATAACTTGATAAGTTATTCATACAAGTGCATTGAATCATGCATCTTTACTGTTCTGCATTAGTTCATGCATTCATACTTATTCTGTCTCGCATAAAAAATTGTTATTGCATGATATTTGTTTTAAATGCTTGAATGGTAAATTGATTATGAAATTGTTGTTATATTCCTCTGAATTTACACATGAATTTGATTTATGCTCTTTCCTTTTTATTTGAATTTTTAAAAGAATTTGTATAAAGAACTTTGGTTCTTACCCTGTATTTCAAAATGTTTTTCAGGACTGGGAGCTCAGTGATGGGGTGACCACTACATGGAGCATGCGAGTTTGCGTGACATGTTTTGATGTTTTTGACGGAGTGTCTCTATGTTACAGACTATTTATTTATTTTTGTCTTTATGACATTCATTAAAATTGGTTAATAAAGTTGGTTATTTTCCTTCGTTGATTCAATGTATTATCTCTTGTGGTTTGGTAATTATTAAATCTGTGAGACCCCGAATCCTTGGGTTAGGTTTCCTCAATTGTTTAAAAAAAATCCACTTTTCACGAGGATAAGTTGGGGTTGTTACAAAATTGGCAATCATCATTTTCAGATTTTGTTAAAAATTTAATTTTTACACTAGAATTAAAGTGATTATTCTTTGATTTTAGTTTTTTTTTTGCATTATTTTTTTATTCCCATTCAATTCTTATATTGTTTTTTTAAGTCCTCACTTCCCGCTTCCTATACATTTTAAAATGCATCACTTCTCACTTCTGCTTCCTAGTCTAGCAACCTTGGTTAAAACTAACTAGGGCCAGCCAGCCTATGGGAAAACGTAAAAATTGAGTTTTATCAAAGATGATGAAAAAAAGCTATCTTAACCAACTTACATGCACATGGGATAAGTATGCTCAGAAGGCAGGTCTTTTGTAGTGCTTAACTTTTGCAATACAAAATTTTATCATTTTCTCCCTTCTTTCATCAACCAAAACTCTTCAAAAAGACATAAAAAATAGTCAAGAAAGAAACCACCTAAAGCACCAAAATTTATGTTTACCCTAGAGTTACTGAAAGCTTCTTAGGTAGGTGAGAAGCATGCTTTCCAAAAAGTCACTTCATGAGAATCTTGATTCTTCCACACTTCTCCTATGCTTCCCTACAAGCTTCCCATTTGCTTCTCTCACATTTCTTTTCATGTTTTTCATGTGTTTCCTCTCACGGTTCCACTCACTTCTCATATGCTTTCTCTAAATTGGTAACCATACTAACCAACATTGTTAGATTTTAACAAAAATTTAATTCTTATACTAAAAAATCATGAAATATACGATAAGTCATTTTTAATTATTTTTTATTTGATTCTTGTTTGATTCCTATTTAGTTCTTGTATTACTTCCTTTTTTATTCTTGTTTCGCTTTTAAATTGATTCATCGCTTCTTGCTTTCTATAAATTTTAAAATGTCTCGTTTCTCGCTTCTGCTTCCAGTATCATATTGTTCCACCCTAACAAATCACACTCAAACTTAATCCTTGACAGCTTAAGATTTAGAACGATTCAAGTACATAAGAATAAAATGATGACGAGACTACAGCACGAAGCAAAATGCATGGCGAAATCAATAAGAAACAGAACTTTGCACTAAGAAGGCAACCTTCTTTATGCACTTGAACCAGAAGGCCGTTAACTTTTTTCCTCGAAATTTTCATCACACTCTCCTTTCTCCCATCCAGCAGGGCTCTTCATCAAAGGAAGGGTCAGAAAACCAACCAAAGCACCAAAAGCTACCTTTTTCCTTCCTCCTCTGATGAGCCTTGGGAGAAAACTTCTCAAAGGAATGGTGAAGAAAGAACCTAATCATGTTCATGTGAAATACATTGCGCACACAAAAAAGCACTCCACTTTCTTTCCATTTCCCATCTTATCTTCCTCCATTAATTCACCTTTTGCTCACATTTCGCTCATCCACTCGATTTCCATCCTATGCAAGTAAAATGTAGTGATTACACAATGATATGGACTCCACGCCCTCGCAACAGCAACGTACATGCTCAGTGGCAAGGAATAACAGACAGACCCCTTCGCGAAGAGTTTAGCGGACCTCAAATTGTCAAACGAGACAATTACCTAGGCCATGCTCTAACCCTCACCAAATAAAAGGATCACAAACCCCTCTCTTCAGATAGATTTCAACAACCGCACACAAAAATTGCTCCAGAATGCACAAAAATGCCATCCAAACACGTCTAAACCTAATAATCGTACGCTTTCATACAAATTTATGTCAAATTTTGCAACAATTCGAAAGAATGAGACGAAGAAGAAGCTAGGGCAACGAGCCAAATGCACGGCGAAACCAGCGAGAAACAGAGAAGTACCTCGACTCGATCGTTTCAGACTGGATCCACTTCTCCTCTTCGATCTGCATGATCTCCTCGGCGGCGGCGGCGGCGGCGCCTTCAGGCGCGGTGTGGCCCCTCCAGAGCCACTGCTGGTGTTGATGCTGCTGGGGACCCCTCGGAAAGAAATTCTGTTGCTGCTGCAGGTAAGCTCCGCCATATCCACCGCGGCAGTTGGCGGCGCCGGCCGCGTATCGACCCCTCGGGTTCATGGAGCGGGCGGGTGTTCCTTCAGGCGGCGACCGCGAACGTGAACCCTAGATCTTCCGCCGAGCGCGATCCTGAACCGATCATCCGAGCACTCGCGAAGCAGAAGCAGAAGAAAAAAAAAACTAGAAGAGAGAGAGTGAGAGAGGAATGATTTCTCTCTAGCGACCTCTCGATCGATCGATGCTCACTTTCCTGCTTCAAAAAAATGCACCGAATAAACTCCACCACCACCACCTCTCACGTTAATTTTTTACTACCACCATCACCCGCATTTCTAAAAACCACCCTCTACGATTATTTTTCACCATTAATCTTACCATCACCCTTCCTGGTAGCTACCCAAGGTACACTCGAACCAGGGCATGCGGGGTTACGGGAGGCAACCATGATGGTGAACAGAAGATGGAGAGGCAGGTGAGTTAGGAAACTCGTGAGAGATGAAGAAGTAGCAAGGGATGTGAGAAAGGATAAGACATAAGTAGGGGGCATCAAGCCGGATTTTTTGGCCCGGTTCTTAACTGGCTCGGGTTTGAAGAGAAGCCTATGGCCTGGCCTATTGGCCCAACAGGCCAATGTGAACCGGGCTGGGTCCAACTTGGCCTAATCTTAAAATGCATAAATGCTTGACTGAAATTATGGGTTAATGAGAGAATAGCAAGTTCTCATGCAACTAATTAGGTAAATACTAATAATTAACAAATAATAAGTTTTCATGCAACTAATTAGGTAAATAATAATAGTTATCCAAGTTACTATGTAATAGTTATTTTTTAATTATTTTATATTATTAAAAAATTAATCAATAACTCAAGCCCATCAGGCCGGGGCCGGCCTGAGACCAGACCACATATATAATGGTTCGGGTTTCGGCCCAATACCTAATGGGCCCAGGGTGTTGTGTGTTCTCCCCGAAACACAAATTCACGTGTTCCAATGTGTACGGAGGAATATCTTGGGACCCACGATAATTCATATGCCAATGTTGCCCACGATGATTTTATAATAAAATAACATATAAAAAAGGTAGATATGCTTTTGACGAAAATGTCCTCCCGTAAGATAGATATGTGTTGGACGAAAATGTCCTCCCACACTTATATATAGATTTGCACGTTCCGCCTTTGTTTTTAGCTTGTGTTACAACACATGGCTGCCTTCTCGTTCTTGCCTTGTATTAGAATCAAAACAATATCTTAAATTGATATTAAAAATCAAAACATATTAAATCGATATGAAAAATCCTATTGATATATTAAAAATCGATATTTAGAATCAAAACAATATCTTAAATCGATATTAAGAATCAAAACAATATCTTAAATCAATATTAAGAATCAGCATAGAAATCGACATTAAGATTCAGAACAATATCTTAAATCGATTTGGAAATTTGTATTGATATCTTAAAAATCGATTTTTAGAATCAAAACAATATCTTAAATCGATATTAAGAATCAAAACAATATCTTAACTCGATATGGCAATTCCTATTGATATCTTAAAAATTGTTGTAATGTTTAGTCGATTTGCCTTTGTTACGTAAATATTGTCATAGAATAACACAAATCGATTATCAAATATCATACAAATCGATACGTAAATTCTTTTGATAACTTATAAATCGATATACAGAATCAACATATAAATCGAGGATTTAGGGTTTGGGGTTAGGGTTTAGGTTTAGAGATTAGGGTTTTAGGGTTTAGGGCTTAGGGTTAGGGTTTTAGTGTTTGAGGTTTAGGGTTTAAGGTTTAGGGTTTAGGGTTAGGGTTAGGGTTAGGGTTTGGGGTTTAGGGTTAGGGTTTAGGTTTAGGGTTTAGGGTTTAGAGTTTAGGGTTTAGGGTTAGGATTTAGGTTTAGGTTTAGGTTACGGTTTAGGTTTATGGTTTAAGGTTTAGAGTTTAGGGTTTAGGATAAGGGTTTAGTAAGGAAAATTTAGATTGTAGCGCATGAGGCTGCCATTTGTGTGTTCAAATTGTTGCTTATTTAGCGATTTCTATGAAAATCGCTTCAAAACTTCATACCTGTAATTAAATAGTTGTCACATGAATCGTTATCGTCAACAAGTATAAATCGTTATTTTATCAACATATAATTTTTTCCTACTTTAAATATACAAATCGTTGCCTCAAACATAAAATCGATGTAAAAATCACACCCTTCATAAGTGCATATCGTTGTAATGTTTGGGCTTCAACAATAAACATTGTTTCACATCTCGCTCGTTGTCAAAAATCGATATGCCTTGTGAGACCTGGATTCCGGTTGACGATTTATGCGATTTACGCGATAACGTATATGTCGACCACAACGATTTGCTTTTGTATATATAATATTGAAATAGTATAATGCAAATCGCGACTGTAGTAACATACTATCAATTTGCGATATATTGTTTTGTTTGTTAATGTCGATTTGTAAGCTATTATGCTAAATTTTCGTATCAATTTGTAATATATTATGTGATATGTATATCAATTTGTAACATATTATGTGTTTGCTAGTATCGATTTGTAAGATATTTGTATTATTATATTTAAACATGTGTGTGCGACATTTACATTGTTGCGTGATTGCGATGGCGATTTGCGTATTCAAATCATTGCTCATTTAACGATTAAAATTAAAATCGCTTCATGGCATCGTAGTTGTCATTAAATCGTTGTCATGTGAATCACTATCTCCAACACACATATATGATAAGTCGTTTCTTTTATTGGCATGGTAAATAACAACTCGATGCATAGTATAGTGTGATGCAACTGACGATCATGACAAATAACATGGAGAATGATCTGCATGTAGATTTAATTTTGCATGGTTGGTAGGAAGAAATCATTTTGCCTCATAAGTGCGCGTGGTTTTCATTCTCCTCCTCCTTCTTTTGCTTTTCCTTCTCTTCGTCATCCTTCTTCTTCATCATCTTTAGTTCTCCATCATCTTTCTTCGTTTGCTTTTCATCTTCAATATCTGATGGATCAGGCTCCGCATAATAAATATCCAACAATTTGTTCCTATCTTTTGCATTCTCAATGTTCATTATATTTTGGTACTTTACATAACCCTCATATATATCGGATTGGCAGACGATTTCTCCAAGAGTCATCCCCTCCAGCGACAAAGGCTTTCTTGTCTTAGGAATTGTAGTCATTACTAACATGTAAAACACATAAATTTAACTGCATCATTATATGTTACAACCGCCTCCCCAAGTATATATTATTACAAGTTATCACATTTGTTACACAATCACATTGCTACTGCTTGAAATGTATAAATCGTTGTTGCATCAAACAAATCACTACTGCATTAAATGTATAAATCATTGTTAAATTCAAACTTACAAATCATTATAGAAATTTAGCCCTCATATCATTGTAATGTTTGACCTTCATAAGAACAAGTCGTGCTAATTGTTTTTCGACGACTAGAAGGTGGATAGGTACAAATCGATTTGTTTCAGTGTAAAAATAAGTGTTATTTAGCATGAATAGTATAACCAGTTGTAAGATTTAGCATTCAGATTTACAAATCGATTTGTTTGCATAACGAAACCTTACACAAAACTCACCAAAAGGATACAAGTTTTGCTAATTCGATAGTGGAGGAGAAACACCTAGAAGGTAGATGTAGCTGATGGTGGCAACGGTGCTCCGACGGCAGTAAACGATGAAAAGGGGTGCTCTGACGATAGCAGACGATGACAAAGGGGTGCTCTTATGGCAGCAGATGGCGACAAAGGGTGATCCCGCGGCAGCAGACGATGCCATCAAAGGGAGCTCCTGTTACAGCAGATGGTGCATCGTCAAAGGGTGAGTCAGAACGTTTAGGGCGACATATTGCGAGGAACTCCTATTAAAGCATAATTGTTTACTCCTTAGGGCGAAAACGATGATGATTTTAACCCTTTCTCTCTTCTGGAGGGAGGACATTTTTGTCCTTTACTCGAAACATCATTTTATGGTGCTAATGACGGGAAAGGGTACTTAAGTCTTTGCAAACAAATCGTACTCCGATGCTAAGTGATGCTGACACACACATGAAAACGAGCTCCATGTGCTTACATATGTGACACTCATTCAGACTCGAGAACACGCACCTGCGTCTTTCGGGGGGGGACATATAACCTACTTCGACACCTAAATCATGGTGGGACTCTCTTGAAGACTCAAGAGCCTTTTCCTTTCAATAAAGGAGACTTATTTCTGCCAAACAAGTAAGCCAATAAAAGTAAACTAAACTTTTTGACAATAAATTTGTTATATAAGAAACAAATCAGGCTTACAAATGCCTTTTATAGAAAGGAAGACAATCTCAACCTAAAATGAAAGACCCAAGCTAACTCTTCTTATCCAGAAGAGATCCTCTCATTTTTTCTTTTTCATATTACCCCTACAAGGAAACCAAATGTCTCCTTGAAAGTCGACAAGCATTGATTTGTACATGTTTTGCTCCTACCTATCTTATCAATTGCCTCAATTGACCTTTTTATTTGTAAAGTACTTAATTATCTCATATTCTAACCCTTATTTCTCATGTGGATTAATAAACTCATTTATCTAATAGAGATATCCAAATCAAATTACCAACTTTATTTGGGTCCAAATGCTATCACCACCCCTTCCTCCTCTTAATTTTTTTAAGATTTTTCATTTTATTTATTTCATGTTACTCAAACAAGTGAAATTTTTTCATTTAGAAAAATTATCATATCATATATTCTCATAGAAAAAAAATTTAATTTTCTATGAAAGTTTTTCTCGCTTCCAAACATGCCCCAAAAGAGGTGATTTTCTGACAGTTTTTTTTCATGAGATTTGTTAAAAATTGGCTCGGTTCGCTTTGGATCCAATCCATTCAACCCAATGAGTCCGATCTCCTTAGCACAACAAGACCAGTCTGCTTGTTGGGGAAAAATATTGCTACACTCTCTACAACATCGTACTCTCTCGCCAAGACTTACGTAGGGTTGTCAATGGGTCCTATTTGTATCTGATACCTGACCTGACCTGAACCTGAATCTCTGGATATGGGCATGGAAATGCCAACCTAAATAATATTTGAGTCTACACAAACCTGATCCAAGCAATATGCAGGCTGGATTTGAGTCATATTTTTTGTTGGGTACTTTACTTGACCTGTTTTTTTTTTTTGCTTTATGTATATTTTTAATAAAAATAAAATTTTAAAATTATGTGTCCGAGTTTGTGATTCTATTTTCTTGACCCAAAAAAATCCAAACCCGAACCCATATATTAGTTATATGGGCAAGTCTGAGTCAACTCTGACCGGACCCATTGACAGCCATACTCATAGGTGCAAGTTTTATTTCATTGATTTAACTTAACCCTACAAATGAGGGTAACATTTGGTAATGGCACCATTAAGTGCAAATGGGTCTAAGTCTCATGTATTTGTACCTCATGTGGCCATTACCAAATGTTACCTTCAAGCCTTTTGACATAAAAAAATGATTTTCTCAATTATAAGATGTTTATGACTCATGAACCATTGAATTTTGAAGCCTTTAAAGACCTGTTTATGCAAAGATTGAGTCTGCTTGTCTGGCAGAGCAGTTAGTGCATATCACCTTGTGTTAGGGTCGTTGCAAGTTCGAATGCCAATTATATAATTGTAGTATTGGTAAGGATCTACCTAAACCCAACTTTCTCTGTCAAAAAAAAGAAAAGATTGAGAGAATCTCAAACTGGCAACCTCACCCGTGGCCACATCTCTTTTAAAAACTAAGCTTGACATTGGTGTTTGATCACAGGCTTAACTGTGTAGAACAGTTCTGTCTGAACACTGCTAGCTATCTTAGACAAGTCTTAAGTGTTTTTTTCTTCCCTTGTCCTAGGTGTTGTAAACACCAGTACTCCAGGAAAGGGGGCGGAACACCCTAGGCAGGAGCCGCAGGACACCTACCAACTGGACACATGGGATGTTGTGTTTCAGGCATCTGGCAGAGGCGGAGCTGGGGGGGGGGGGGCGCAGGACTAAGCTGCCTCCCGAAACAGTTAAATTTTTTTTTTAAAGCCCAGTCCTAGCCCAACCCTGATTCCATATGAAATAGATTTTTATCAATTTTTTTAGCCCAGTCCAGTCCTAGCCCAGCCCTGACTGCAGCAAATAGTTTGATTTGTCCATATGAAATAGATTTTTATTAATAATTGTAGCCATTTTTTATTTTATCTCAAAAAAAAATCGGGGGCAACGCCCCCAAACCCCCGACTATCACACCAATTTTTTTTTTTGCTACACCCCTGTTTGCCCCCCCCCCCTCACATGAATCCTAGCTACGCCACTGGGCATCCCTCATCTTTGATGGTTGTGTCGGGCACACAAAGCACGAACAACAATGACTCATGGATGCTACTGTTCGTGTAATCAGTCGTCTTCTAATCAATTTTTAGTATATAAAGATGGAGTAGTGCGTAGGTACATGATCACTTTCGAACATGACCAAAACGAACTTTTGCTAAGCATTCATAGCGCAAACGATGGACGCTCAGCGTAAGTGTTTTTGTGCTAGGACTTTATGGTGACAAAAAGTCACCGCTAAAGGTATTATTTGCTGGAACCTCGTGCGGAGTGTCCATCGTGCACACTTGGTGCGAGTTCGTTCTGGTCATGTTCGAAAGTGATCATGCACCTACACATTTTCTTATAAAGATGTATCTTTATAGGAATATAATTAAAATATTAAAATATTAATTTGTATAAATCCAGGTAGTGTGCATGTCTAAACGTGATCAAATCGTGTCTACAGACACAGACTCGTGTCATTGTGACGTATCTACTCACCCACCGGTGATGGGCACAAAACCTCATTAGGACGCAACGGGCTGTTAGCTGCGCACTTACACATAACATCAAAATTGAATACGGACGATGGGTAGTGTCCCAACCCAGACATTCCTATCTTGGCTCTTTTGTTGAATCCTATGTCACAAAGACATGAGGACACGAGGATGGTGGTGCAGATTAGACACGCAAGTTTGATTTTTTTTTTGAAAAATAGGACACGAGGACATGAAATCTTTTAATTTGTTAATCAAAATGGAATAATTGTTTGGTATTTAAATATATATTTTCTTAAAATAAATCATAAAAATATTGCCCCAAGGGGGTTAACACAATGGGGTGGGGCCTTGGCCACTAGGCGGGTGGTCAAGATTCAATTCCCATGGGTGCCTTATCTATGCAGAGGCCAACGTTGAGCATAGAACCCGAGGGAGGGGGTCCTTGGAGTTTTACACCATTGGCATGGTGATCGTAGTAGGGATGGCATGATGAACTAGTACAACCATTTTTCATATTGAGTGCAATTTCTTCTGGTTATACATAAAAAAATTAAAAATATTAAAAATAATAATAATATTATTATTATTATTATTATTATTATTGACATACACATTAGTGTCTGTGTCTTATAATAGAAACACATTGAAACTTCACAAATATTCTACTAAATTCGTATATATAGTATAAAGTTCGCATAACCAAATTCGTTAACTTCTGGTAACTGAAAATATCGTAACTTCGCAAATATTTCACTAATTTTGCATATATAGTATGTTTAAACATGTAATGAATATTTACAAAACAATTTTAACTTTCGCAGAATGAAATTAAACATACAAAATATACAGAACAGTAAACCTGAAATGAATTATATGGATTGGTTGTACGGGCACTATGCTTGTATGAATTGTCACACGAGACAGATGCGGTTTATCCGGCCTGATTAGTTTGAATTTGAGTATAAGGCTGGTAAGTTGCCCAAGAAAGGCAAGATGATTTTAGCACTCAAAGCCCAGTAGTTTATTGAGAAAGGGTGTGAAGGCTTTTTGGCCAGTGTTTCCTTTGTGAACCGTTCTATCACTCTTATAGGAGAGTTAGCAGTCGTCAGAGACTTTGAAAATGTGTTTCCCAATGATTTGTCAGGACTACTGCTTGCAAGAGATATTGACTTCACTGTAGAATTGGTGCCTGGTACGACCTTAATTTCTAAGGCTCCTTATCGAATGAGTCCCACAGAGTTAGAAGAACTGAATAAGTAGCTCTAAGAATTGATAAATAAGGGATTTATTAGGCTGAGTGTATCACCGTGGGGTACATCGGTGTTATTCATCAAGAAGAAGGACAAATCAATGTGCCTATGCATTAATTACAGAATGTTGAACTAGGTAAAAATCAAGAACAAATATCCCCTTTCACGTATTGATGATTTGTTTGATCAATTACGAAATACAAAGGTCTTCTTGAAGATAGATCTTTGATCCAGTTACCATTAGTTGAGGATCAAAGACTCAGATGTGCAGAAGACTGCGTTTAGGATACGATATGGCCACTATGAGTTTTTGGTAATGCTTTTTGGGCTAACAAATGCTCTGACAATATTTATGGACCTAATGAACATGATTTTTTGGCCATATCTGGATTTTTTTGTGATCACATTCATCGATAACATATTGATTTATTCAAAAAGCGAGAAAGATTAGAGAAAGCATTTGATGATAGTTTTGAAAATACTTAGAAAGCATCAGTTGTATGCAAATTTTTTTAAGTGTGAATTCTGATTGAAGAAGGTAATGTTTTTGAGACATGTGATATCAAAAGACAGAGTGTCAGTAGATCCTGCTAATGTAAATTCATACCAATAAATTACTCTTTGAAGAAGTAAAGTTGAGGTTTCTATTCAACTTATTAAAAAATTATGTGTTATATTAAAAATTTTGTTAGATGAAAGCGGTTTTGGATTGGAAGCAACCAAAAAATGTTTCAGATATTCGTAGTTTTCTTGGTCTCGCCAGGTATTATCAAAAATTTATTCAGGACTTTTCCAAAATATCAACCCCGATGATCAAACTTCTTTGCAAAGTGATTAAATTTGTATGGACTCAATAGTATAAAGAAAGTTTGCAAGAGCTGAAGAAGAGCCTTACTTTAGCCTCAGTGCTTATGTTATCGTCAAGCCATAGAGGATTTGTAGCTTACAACGACACTTCAGGAACATGACTTGATTGCATACTAATACAACATGACAAGGTAATAGCATATGCTTCTCGTTAACTAAAAGTGCACAAGCGAAACTACCCAACAAACGATTTAGAGCTAGCAACTACAATTTTTACTCTCAAAGTATGACGACACTATTTGTACGAAGAGTAATTCAAGGTTTTCTCTGACCACAAGAGTCTCAAGTATATTTTCTTATAGAAAAACTTGAACATAAGACAAAGACGGTGGTTAGAATTTTTAAAAGATTATGACTTTTCTATATCCTACCACCCAGGTAAAGCAAATGTGATGGTTGATGCCTTGAGAAGGAAGACAAGAAGTTTAGCAAGCATTATGAGCAGCGAGTGAGGACTACTTGAGGATTTGATCGCTTGGAGACCTTTTGGTTCAGACTCGGTAGAATTGAGATCTCAAGTCTCTTTGTTCAAATAGATCTCGTAGATTAAATCATAGCTCAACAAAAAAATGATCCAATTTTTTTGAAGATGGTTGCAACTTGCCAATAAGATAACTCAACTCTACACCTAGAAGAGGATAACAACATATGGTATAATCAGAGATTATGGGTACCAGAAAACCCGCAATTGCGAAAAGAGCTATTGGATGAAGCACATAGGTTCAAGTACAAGATACATCCAGACAGTATCAAGATGTACAAGGATATGCAACGAAATTACTTGCGGCGCAGAATGAAAAGAGAGATTACAGAATATGTTTTGAGATGCCTAGTTTGTCAGAAGGTTAAGGTAGAATATCGAAGACCTGGAGGAACACTGCAGACGATAGAGATACTCCAATGAAAATGGGAGGACATTACCAAGGATTGGTAGATCTGCCCAAGATGAGACACTAGTATGATACTATCTGGGTGATTGTGGATCGCCTTACGAAGCTGACACATTTTCTACTGACTAGGCGAATCAGACCATAGAAAGCTTAGTAGACTTGTATGTAGATGAGATTGTATGGAGTACCTGTCTTGATGATTTCATATAGAGATATGTGGTTCACATCAAAGTTCTGGGGACAATTACAAAAGACTTTAGGGACAAAGCTTAAGTTTAGCATAACATTTTACCTTCAAACAAATGGTCAGTCAAAGAGGATGATCCATACACTAGAAGACATGTTGTATGCTTGCGCACTGGATTGGAAGGGCAATTAGAGTAAGCATTTGTAGTTATCAAAGTTCACCTATAATAATAGTTATCATTCGAGCATCAGTATGACTCCATACAAGGCTTTATATGGGCAACCTTGCAGATCTCCTGTTTGTTGTAGTGAGGTTGGCAATCAATCTATCGAGTCACCTATAGTATTGTAGTACTATATTGATCAAGTGCAGTTGATTCAAAAGAGGCTTTTGACCGTGTATAGTCATCAGAAAAGCTATGCAGATCCAAAGCATCGTGAGCTTGCTTTTGAAGTTAAGGGTCATGTATTTATCAAGGTTTTACTGACCAGGCGCATGTTTTGATTCAGCAAGAAGGGCAAGCTTAGTTCAAGGTATATAGAACATTTTCTCATTCTCAAGAAGATTACAGGAGTAGCATACAAATTAGCACTTTCTCTTCAGTTTTTGAATATCCACAATGTGTTTCACGTGTCAATATTGAGAAAATATGTGTCGGACCTGAAACATATCATTTGATATGAGGAGGTTGAGATACAAAAGGATCTCATGGCCAAGGAACATTCGATAGAGATTTTGGACCGACGAAATCAAGTTTTACGGAACATGACCATTCCTTTAGTAAAAGTTTGTTGGCAGCACCATGGGATTGAGGAATGCACTTGGAGCTGTAAGCGGAGTTGAAAGTGAAATATCTAGATCTATTCGTTGAGTAGCCCTAGTTAAATTTTGTGAACGAAATTTCTTTAAGGGGGGTTGGTTATAACACCTGTGATTTTTCAGAATATTTTTAATGTATAAAATAATATTAATAAGGATTTTTATGTGAAAGAAATGTAAAAATGGAATTTAGTTTAAGTTGAATTATAAAGTATATTCTATGAAGAATTAAAGTTTGATTTTAGTGAAATTCACATTCAAAATTAAATTTATAAAAAAATAAAATTTTAATAGAATAATTGGTAAATTTTGTCTAAACAAAATTGAACATAATTGTAGATGAATTTAGTTTTAATTTGATATGTATGTAATGTGATTTTATTAAATTAAAATTGGTTTTGAATGGATTTGAAAGCAATACAAAATATTAAATAGATGGAATGAAAAACTTAAATTAATTAGGTTTTATAAAATGGTAGAGGTCTATAGAATGAGGGGTCTCCCTTTGTGGGCCCATCCTATGTGACATTTCATGTTGAAATTAATTTGAAAATTAGTAAGTTAAAACCCTAAAAAATGATATTTCTAATTTTTCTAAAAGAATTAAGTATAATAGAAAAGAAGAGAAATAAATTAAATATGTCAAAAGCCAATACAAAGAAAACTTTGTGTGGACTTTTGAGACATAGAGAGGCAGTTCCCTAGGATGGGACAACCCATCCTAGTGAACCCACTTGAATGGAATATTATCTAATAAGCAATAATAATAAAGGTCAAAACTTACTAAATAAGTTAGAGAGGTTAGCACATTAATATCTAAGCTAAATGATTTTGATATTTAGTAAGTTAGAGAGAGATTACACGAAGGGACGTCCCATGCTTGTGGGACCCATGTGCTTAGTTGGAACCTCCCTAAGAGGTAAGAGATGGTATATTATTATGCATATTTTATAGCTTCATAATATGGTTACATAGTATAAGGTTTTATACCTAGTTATATTCATATAGCTAAGTAGAATTAAGTAAATACAGGAAAGGTGATTTAGAAAATTTTAAAATATATTTTAGAAAGTTAGTGCTGGGAATTGAGAGAGGTTTGGAAGGTTTAAAAAGTGGAAAGATTTTATAAAAAGGGCCAAGGAGGGTCTCACACCCCCCTATTGGATTTTCTAAATTTGTTTCAAGTTTCTCTCTCTCTCGTGTTTTTCTTTCCTTCTCTTTTGTTTTCTTCTTCTCCAATGGTGTTGAGAGGTATTGGAACTCCAATAGAGAGGGTTCAACCAAGGAGTGCAACCACTTCGAAGGAGGCAACTAGTTCAAGTCCATGTTAGAGAGTTCGATGTTCATGCAGTTTAGACTTTGACGATTTCCTATGATTTTTTAAGGTAGGGGGCTTCATCTGATACTCGTAGATTGGGGCTCGTATGCACTAGCAGACTCTGAGGCTGAATATGGTTGATCCCATACATCGATCATTATATATGTGAAAGTCGATGTCGGTTTAAACCTATTGAGCATTAGATTGGTCTCAAAACCGACATCCGGTTTCATGGAATGATCCAAGTATGGGTCAGTCATAAGCATTGATTGACTATGCTATATATATATATATATATATATATATATATATATATATATATATATATATAAAATCGATTCTTTTGAAATATAAAAATTTATACGTGTAAATTTTGATGTGGTGTAAAACATAAGCCACTAACAAATTCAGAAACATCTTGAGGAGCATGGTTTTTAAAAATAAATGATCATAAGATCTATTGATCGATGAGTTTGTTCAAAATTAATATATGATTTGATGATGCGCTATGAAGCACGGTAGTCAGGAATTCACACAGAGCCGATTGCTTCAAATCGATCGTGCGATGTGATCAAGAATTGGATCAGTTTTGATCGAGCTTAGCAACAAATCTGACCGGACGTAATGGGCTGGGTCGGTTCCGTTCCTAGTAGATTTTTTTTTTTAACAATATAATACACACACACACACACACACACACACACACACACATATATATATATATATATATATATATATATATATATATATATTATCACTTTTTGAAAAACAAAATGAAGACATCAAGATTTGATTTAGGGTGACAGTTTGTTTTAGGTTCGAGGAACTGACCCACTTAGGGATTAGTTCTAAATTGTCCTTGGAAACTAGGTAGACTAGTCATTCAGTGGATTAGGTCAGCTCAATTTCACTCAAACTATAAGAAAAAAAACTTCTCATGATTTTCGTGTTAAAATTTTGGGGCATTACACTGACACCTCTGTGTCTGATGTCTCCTCATCCTCCGCGTTTTGTTTGGCCTTTGGTCTTTTTGTGTTCTATTATGGTCCTTTTTGCTCTTTGCCTCGTACTCAGTGTAGTACCCAATTTTTTTTGGCAGTTATTTTAATAAATTAAAAATGAAATTTCATGTCAATTGTGAATTTCGAGATACCCAAATGTGCATTTAGATCAAAATTTGTTATGTTTACTAACTCAGAAATAAATCTCAAGTGAACTGGAAATTTAACTAAAAATTAAAAGAAAATTCAAATTTAATTCAGGGATAATTTCCTGTAAATTAGGAAAAATGGAATTTGAATGAAATGTAGATGAATTTGATGTGTATTTGAATTCCAAACAAATGTAAATTTCAAATTCGGGTTTGATTTGCATTTGAACTTAATTTGAAATTTCAAAACCCCATAGGAATGATTTAGGGTTTTTGAAAATTAATAATTAATTAATTAAATTAATTAGGAAGTTAGGGGGTGGGATGTCCCCTAGGTGGGCCCACACCCTTGCTAGACATGCTCTCCATAAAGCAAGTCCAAGTCAAATTTAAGAAAAAAGTTCTAAAAGAAATTTTGAAAAAAATGGCTAAATCAAAACATACTAAAAAAAATGGTAGGCCTTGACTTGGCTTGAGCCAAGAGTCAAGAAACTCTAGCCAGCCAAGCTAGGGCTGGGATGGGACCACATGGGTTATCCCTACCCCTGGCCCAAGCTAGAAAGAAAAATAAAAAGGAAGAAAAAATAAAAGCAAAACAAAAAATAATAATAACAAAGCATTTAGGCAAGTATTATTGCCATGCTTTTTGGAGAGAGTAAGGAAAGAAGGGTGGGCCACGACCCACCCTCCTTCCTCCATATTTTTCAGACTTAAGCAAGGGTTTTAGAACCCTTGCTTCAGCCCAGTGTTGAGAAAGAGAGAGAGAGAGAGATTTTTAGAAATAGAGAGATTTTGAGAAAAAGAGGTATTGTGAGAGAGAGAACAAGGAGAAACCGGCCTGCTCTCCTTCTCCTTCTTCTTCTTCTTGGTGGAGGTGTCCAGCAGCCCTTGGAGGTTGCAACCAATCTTGATGACCATTGTTGGTGAATCCAAGATGGGAGACAAAGGTTTTACCGATTCGAAACACAGAAAGAGGTAGATTCACCTATCACATAGGCGTAAAGTGATCCCAATGCATGGAATATGCGTTGGACCCATTTCCAAGGTCGATCAAACCTTAGAGTGATTGAAAATTTAGTTTTATGTAAGTTTTAAAAAAAATGTTGTTAGTGAAAATACATCACCTAAGTATATTTTGTGCAAAACCAGATTTTGAAAAGGGATTTTAGTGAAATCGGTTTGTGTGGTTGAATATGCAGTTTTGATCCATGAAAAAGAAGCATGTGTAGGTTGTTTAGATATGTAAATTCATGTTACCAATCATGTCATTATGTGAATAGTGGTTGTTTTGATTGTATGATTAGTTTATTAGGACTTTGGTTAAGAAGCATGTCTAAATCAAATTTTTGTGCTATTTTCATGAATCATGAATGAGTAGTGCTAAAAAATCATGTAATTTAACATATAAAATTTATGATTAATGGTTGTATTGTACTATGATCATGTTAGTTTAAGTAATAAGCATGATAGATTAATTTTTGTGCTATGCTTAACATTGATTAATGAAGGATTTGTATATTTAAATTACTATCATGTTATTTATGTTTTGGACCTGACATCTTTCAGAAAAAAAACAAAAACTCAGTGAATACGAGTCCAAGAAATACAAATAAAGATAGTATCATATTTTACACATCTGTGGCCTGATTTTAGAGCCCTTATTTATTTTATTTGAGTAACGTTTCATGCCCAAATGACCTATGCAATAGGGCATACATTTTCTGTCGTAACAGTAGAACTGACTGTGAAATTATCTCATTTTTAACCCAACAAGTTTTTTTTTAAAAAAATGTATCTCCTAGAATATGAATCTGAAAAAGAAAATAAAAATAGAAGGATGTTCTATACATCTGGGGCTTGACTTTAGCCTCTTAATTTGTCCTAGTTGAGTATGTTTTAAGAGAGTTATGCCCTTTGTAACAGAGCACTGTTTTTTTGCTATGGTTACAGGGTTGTTCTCACCAATTATTTTGGCATTCAAGAAAACCAAATCAAAACTACTTATTTAATTTTGTAAAAAATCTGGGTGAGAGTCCTCATATAGAGAAGGACTCGTTAAAAAGGGTTTTGCAAAAAGAGTTAATAGTAGGTCCCAGGAAATTCTCAAATTTAGTGGATTTTCTGTAGATTACAGAAATTGGTTTATAAAATTTCCTAAATAGGGTTCAGTCTCAGAATTTTCCTGAATTTATTAGAACTAATTTTAATGTTCTGTTTCTTAGGTTGTGTCTTTGACATGTTCGGGCAATCCTAGTTAAAGTTTGAGAGTTAAATCAAATATCTGTGAGTCTTGGTGGATTTTTCAAAATTAGGTTAACAATGACCCGAATTATCTAATTATCACGTGTTAATGCCTAATCATTTTCTATACTACCGTAGCATGATAATGGATGCTTAAACTTGATTATGAACTGATAATCATGTTAACTAAATACGTTGCATGTTCAATTTTGATTGACAACCATGAATATGTTAGATATTCTAATGAATACTATGCATTATACGACATGAATTATGAAAAATAAATGGTTGCCGATGTTGTTTGTTAATTGGGGCATGATCATGATTGAATTATGTATGCATTTTTTGTGTAGGCATGTGTGCATATGATATGATGTATGCTTGATAATAAAGAATGTGTGGTATGATCATAAATATGGCTCATGAGTGAGCCTGAGTTCGATGGAACCTATGGGTGCCTGTAAAGCACCAGGGAAATAAAAGACTGAACAACCATGCACATAATCACATAATTGCCTCAAGGAGGCCATTCTCAAAGTCATCCAAAGATGGGGTTTGAACTTTGAGTTGTTTGAATAGGCTAAAATAGCCTTGTGTTATATAATCTCCTCGAGTGAAGATTGGGCTAGCGAGCCTGTGTGCTGAGAGCACTTAAAATTAATTCATAAGCCTAATAATTAAATAACACCCATGAACCATTTAAACCTGGGTCTACTTTGAAGAGAGTGGTGGTACACACGACCGGTTGACCGTTGTGTCTTTCGAGAGCTAGGCATCTCCGTTGATCTTTAGTCTTCGATCATACAGGGTCAGACTACTGTATGGCCTACGTGGTATGTCCCAAATCTCTGCAGAGTAGGAATTGATTCTGTATGGACCACTGAAAGATTCTCTCGGTCATGAACTGCTCCAGTGAAAACTCTAAAGAGAGTTTGCAGATTCTTCTAATAGATGAGGAGAATAAAATACATAGCATAACAGACACTTCATTGGATTGGTTGGATCAGAGTTAGGAACCTGAGAGTGTACCTTCAGGGCTATGAAAAAGAAACAAATCATTAAATGTAGAATCACTGGTTTTGAGGCAATATGTGCATGAAGTTATTGGTTTACTTTGGATTTGTGCATTTTAGCATAATTGTTCTAAAAGTAACTGCAAGCATGATTGATTGTGATAATGTATTTATGTTTGTACTGATATATTGCGTTGCATGCTTTAATTGATATCTGCAAATGTGTCAATGCATATTTCTTGCTGTGAAAAATATTTGAATTTATCTGGGGCTATAGTTTGACGCCCCTACTTTAAGATTTTACATGTAGCACTTAGGCTAGGGTGATGAAGGATTGCTCAACAGCGTCAAGCGGATGATCACGTTCTTCTTTCCTAGGGAATTCAACATCAATTTTGCATTGCTTTGTCTTTTTATTATTGAATTATAAACTCTAAATTATTTAAGCATTGAATGATATTAAATTTGAAAGTTAATATTGAGTTTTAATATACGTGGAGTTGAGTTATTGTAACCTTCCCAAAGTTGCATTAGATTTCAAAAGATCTTATTCCTCTATGTTATTGGTGTTTAAAAAAATTCTAAAAATTTTGATATAATTTTGGGGCGTTACAGCTTTGGTATCAGAGCATGAGAAAATAACCTGATGATCTCTAACACATCTAGCATTCCCACATCACTGTAAGTGTGTTCCAACTTTGAAATTTTAAATTTCTAAATTGATTGTAAAACATGTGTGTTATTGAGAACATAAAGACTTGCTAGGGACACTACTCGTTGGGTTTGGTCAGAAACTCACCCTAGTTTTTCTTGTTTTATTTAGATGACTTGGGCTAATAGGTGCAACAATATCATGGATACCTTGAACAACCTTGTTGGAATTGTGGGCTAGCAAGCCAATGCCATGCAGGCCATGGGAGCAAACCTGCAGTAGGTGGTTCAAGATAAGCCGGTCATTGGGGTTGTTGGTATGTCCTACAATAAAGTTATGGATATGGCCCTACCGAATTTCTTAGGAAAGATGGACCCTAAGGCAGCTGAGAACTGAATTCGAGAGATCGAGCGGATCTTTTATGTCATCGAGGTCCTAGATGATCGAAAGGTAGACTTTGGGTCCTACCGACAATGCGGGTAGGTGGTGGGAGATCACTTACATGATCCGATTCAAAGATGGACCCATGACATGGGCACGGTTTCATGAAGTATTTAATGTTGCATACTTTCCAAAGCATGCGAGGGACAAAAAGATACAGGAGTTTCTTGATCTGAAGCAGACAGGTACTCTGGCAAAGTACATCATGAGATTACATAGTTTGGAGTGATTCTGCCCCAATTTGTGTACTGAGGACTAGGACCGAGCAATGAAGTTCTCCCATGGTCTAAAACCGAGCCTAAGAACCAAGGTCTACACATGTGGACTAAGGTCACTAGACGAGGCCATTGAGGTGGGCTACTCTGCTAGATGATGATTGGGCAAAGGGGGAAAAGGCTCAGGGGAAGCAGTCGGGGCAGCACGCTGGCGGCGGCTAGAAGAAGAGGTTCAACGGGAAGAGATTTACACCACCTGCCAAAAAGGGTAGGCAGCAATATCAGAACCTAGGGGCAGTATGCCCCCAAATGTTGATGTCACCATCCTAGGAAACTGTGTCTTCTTGACACGGGTGCGTGCCTACAGTGCAGGCAAATGGGTCGCTTCGCTAGGGAGTGTCCCTAATGGAAGACCAATGGCAAGAGATAGGCAACAGGAAGTCAACCTCAGCCTCAACAGCAACAACAACAATAACAACGCCAGCAACAAGGGCAAAAGAAGGCTAATGGTTGAGTCTATGCCACCACAGTAGCCGAGTTGGAGCAGGATGCTAATGCCATTAAAGGTATAATTCCTATTGCCCGCTATAGTGTTAGAGTGTTGTTCGATATAAGAGCAATACATTCTTTTGTTGCCACACATTTTACTTGTTAAATCTATCATCTATTACTCTGGGTTATATTTTAGAGATAGTTACACCTTCGAGCGGTAAGATCATTGCTGGTGAGTACTTATCTGAGGTAGAAGTGTTGATTATGGGGCATAACCTATATGCCAACTTGATCATTCTGGATATGATCGGTTATGACATGATTTTGGGGATAGATTGGTTGCACGAGCACTATGCTT
Source organism: Nuphar pumila (assembly GCF_984573655.1). Lineage (NCBI taxonomy): Eukaryota > Viridiplantae > Streptophyta > Magnoliopsida > Nymphaeales > Nymphaeaceae > Nuphar > Nuphar pumila. The sequence continues at coordinate 105,553,417 of NC_143260.1, read as the reverse complement.
GTATAGAGTGTCATACGAGGCAAATACGTTTTGTTCACCCAAACCAACCCATCTTTGAATACAAAGCGGGTAAACCAATGAAGAAGGCAAAGTTGCTCTCAAAAATTAAGGCCCAACACCTAGCTATGTGTGGTTGAGAGGCCTTCCTTGCTAGTGTATTTTTGGTTGAGCCTAAACTGACCTCGTTAGAAGAGCTGGAGGTTGTGAAAGAGTTTGCAAATATTTTTCCTAAGAATATACCTGGATTACTCTTGGGCAAGAAGTGAACTTTATGATAGAGTTGGTGTATGACACAATCTCAATCCCAAATGCTCTATATAAGATGGCGTCAACTGAGCTCGAGGAGCTCAAAAAGCAGTTGCAGGAATTAAAAGACAAGGGCTTCATTCAACCAAGTGTCTCACCATGGAAAGCATTGGTGTTGTTTGTCAAAAAAAAAAAGGATGGTTCCATGCGGTTATGCATCGACTACAGGATATTGAACCAAGCCACAATAAAGAACAAATACCCATTATCGCAGATCGAAGACTTATTTGATCAACTTCAAAAGGCTAAGGTAAATTCAAATTATATTTAGACATGTTTGTCAATGTCTTTATCGATGACATCCTTATCTATTCAGAGAGTGAGTTAGAGCATGAGGAGCACTTGAAGATCGTTTTAGAAATTCTAAGAAAATATCAGTTGTATGTGAAATTCTCTAAGTGCGAGTTTTGGCTCAATCAGGTGATGTTCTTGGGCCATGTCATCTCTAAGGATGGAGTTTTAGTGGATTCATCTAAGGTGAGTGATTTTCCTATGAATCTTAGGAGGAATTTCTAAAAATTCTCAGATTCTAATAGATAAAATTGTGGTATTATAATAGGTGAATGTTGTATTAAAATGGGAGCAACTCAAGAATATCAGTGACATTAGGAGTTTCACCAGATTAGTAGAGTATTGTAGATGTTTCATTCAAGATTTTTTTCGGATCGCTCTGTCGATAATGAAGCTTCTTTGTAAGGGAGTGAAGTTTGTATAGGATGCCAAGTGTGCAGAGAGCTTTCAGACTTTGAAAGAAAAGCTTACAACTGCTCTAGTGTTGACCTTGTCGTCAGGGCAAGGTGGCTTTATCGTGTACACGAATGCCTCAGGTACTAGCTTGTGGTGTGTTTTGATGCAACACAGAAAAGTTATTGCATATGCATCTCGTCAGCTAAAGGTTCATGAGAGAAATTACCCCACTCATGACCTGGAATTGGCGGCAGTGGTCTTTGTCTTGAAGTTGGAGGCATTATCTATATGGTGAGAAATTTAAAGTTTATACAGATCATAAGAGGCACAAGTATATTTTTGTGTAGAAAGAATTAAACATTAGGCAAAGGAGGTAGCTTGAATTCATAAAAGATTATGAGTTCACGATTGCTTATCACCTAGAAAAGGCGAACGTTATGGCAACCATCCTTAGCCATAAGGCAAGAGGAGTTTGGCAGGTCTATGGAATTTGATACAAGATCTCATCGAGTAAAGACCTTTTGGATCTGATGATGATAAGATCTGAATCATCAGTATAGCTTTGATGACATAGATCATGGAGCGAATCATTGAAAAATAGAAGGACGACCCAAAGTTCGCTCAGATGGTAGTTGCTTGCTAGGACGACGAGTCAGCCTGACAACTCTAAGAAGAGGAGAGTATCTGGTATGGACAAAGACTATGGGTACTTAGCGGCCCTCAGTTCAGGGAAGAAGTGATCAGTAAAGCACATAAGAACAAGTTCACCATACACCATAGTAGTACAAAGATGTTTAAAGACTTGCAAAGGATCTACTGATGGAGCAAAATTAAGCGAGACATAGCAGAGTATGTTTCAAAATGCTTAACTTAACAACAAGTAAAGATAGAACATCAGAAGCCTGGTGGATTACTACAACAGATTGAGATTCTACAGTAAAAATGAGAAGATATCACTATGGATTTTGTAGTCGGCTTACCCAGAACACGTAGAGGTAATGATGCAATATGAGTGATTGTAGAGACTTACCAAGTCGGTACACTTTTTGTCGATCAAATTTAGTCGATCGTTGGAGAGTCTAGCGGATTTGTATATCAAGAAGATCATGCGACTACATGGAGTACCTCTATCAATCATCTCTGATCGAGATTTACAATTTACATCAAACTTCTGAGGGCAATTACAGAAAGCTTTGGGGACTCAGCTGAAGTTTAGTGCGGCCTTTCATCATCAGACAAATGGTCAGTCTGAGAGAACGATTCAAACCTTAGAGGATATGCTTAGAGCATGTATCTTAGACTAGAAGATTGAGTAGGCTAAACATGTGTTAGCAGAGTTTGCCTACAACAACAATTACCATATGAGTATTGGTATGGCACCCTACAAAGCCCTATATGGACGACCGTGCAGATCACCAGTTTATTGGGACAGGGTTGGTGCTTCAAGTTTAGATACGTCAGTTGTGTTAGAACACTACACAAAGCAGGTGCACAAGATTCATGACAGATTACTGACGACTCTGAGTAGACAAAAGAGTTATGTGGACCAACGAAGGTGAGAGCTTACTTTTGAGGCCAATGATTTTGTTTTTGTGCGAGTTTCTCCTACTAAGAGCGTATTCAGGTTCAACAAGAAAGGAAAACTCAGTCTCTGATATGTTGGACCTTTCAAAGTTCTAGAGAAGATTGGTGGAGCAACTTATCAAGTGGAATTATCATCTCAGTATGCAAAGATCCATGTTGTGCTTCATGTGTCAATGCAGAGAAAGTATGTACCTAATCCATCACATGTAATCCAGTACGAGGATAAAGAGGTACAAGATGATCTTACTATAAAAAAATACCAAATCAAGATTATGGACAGAAAGGAAAAGGTGTTGAGGATGAAGACCATTCCCCTAGTGAAAGTATGTTGACAATATTATAACATAGACTAATGTACTTGGAAAGCAAAAGCAGTGATGTGAAAGAAGTACCCTCATTTGTTTGTGTAAAACCTGTAAAATTTTAAGAGGAAATAAATAAAAGAATTTGCCTTATTTCGAGTTAAAAATATGTTTTTATCTTTTATTGTAAATTTTGTGTGTTTATAAACTTTATTATATCTTTCTGACAAAGAAGGGTAAAATGGTTATTCTAATAATTATTGTAAATAAAGTATTATCAAAATATTCAATTTAATCATTTTAATGAGTCACAAACCCATTTAAGCATTTTTAAGGTGTTTCAAACGTTACGGGACATTTTGATGGTTCTCGGAATGATTTCATAAAAAGGTATTTTAGTCATAAAATTTATTTTAGAAATGTTTTAATGGAATAGAGTATTATCTTTAAAACTATTTTTTTTTTCTAAAATAGGATTGTTAGCCACCAAATAATGTAATCTTAGTGTTAGTTTTATTTTACCCATTTCATTATAAAAAAATTTAGTTTTAATTTACAAATGTTTTTTTTCGTGTTTTTATTTTTTTCCTTTTTGTTCCTCGAGTCAGGCCGAACCAGACCCAACGTTATCTCGTAAAAGCCCTAAACGAGTTTTTCTTTCCCCATTTTATCTTCTCCTTCATGCAGCCTCCTGAGCCATCCTCCTCCTCCTCCTTCATTTGAAGACCGACCAGAGCTAGATGTCATCGCCAACCCCCACCTCGTCAACGTTCCCTCTTCCTCCTTCCCTTCTTCTTTCCCTGTCTTCCTTTTTTCTCCTATGTTTCCCCTTCCTTCGAGCGTCAACTAGAGGCTGCCACCACTGCGATCCCCATTGATACCAGCCATTATTGCATGACCCTTCGACTTTAACATATGAAGCTGAAGAACCACCTGACCTCGCCCTCCTTGAGCAGCAAGGGAATAGCCTTTGTTGCGGCTTCACCGCCGACATCAGTGAACCCTGGTGAGCCACTGCACCTTGTTTGAATATTTTTGTTCTTTTTTTCTCCCCTCTGTTTAGCAATGCACACCCGTTTATCATTGTTTTTGTTTTCTGGGGTTTGATTTCCCTGATCTGGGCAGTAACCTGGGCCATCGTAGGTGGTCAGACCCCTATACCATCGGGAAGCGACCCCCAACCATGAAGGGGGGGGGGGGGGGTCTCGCCATTTCGTAATAGCATGTTATTCATTTTTTTTGTTTCTGTGAACACCCCAAATTTCTCAAAAATTTACAAAATGACCTTCTATGCCCTGATTCCATTTTTTTGAAGAAATTTTCTCAAAATAGCTCAGAAAAATTCCCTTTTGTAAATATTTTACAAAAACACAAAAAATTAGTTTTAAATCTTTGATTTCTCGTAAAACTTTAGGATTTTATTCTAAAAATATAAAAAATAGAAAAATAACATAAAGAACCAAAAAACTGAGAAAAACTACAAGAAAGACAAATAATCCTCAAGGTTTTAAAAAGCTTTTTGCTGAAAACCTCAGTTTTGAACTATTTTATAAAAAAGTTTCCTTTTAATGGACCTCCCCCTTGAAAAAGGGAAAATGGCAAAACGGTTGCAGGCTCGCCCTTCTCTCGCGTATCTGTCTTCTGGAAGCCTCCATCGCAGAATGGCTCTCCCACCATTGATCCTCAAACAAACCCCTTCATTCTCCATCCTCCATCTCCAATGACCTCCCTCTCGAGCCCTCCATTCCCTCTTTAAAAAGAGGCATCCAAGCCTCTTCGGGGGCATCCACTTCATCCTGAGCAACATCGACCCTTTTTTTTTAGCATCGCGATCTTCTGCCTCTCCTTTTTCAAGGCTACCTTCAGAATATAGCAAGCAATCCATTTTTTTGGTGAATACCGATCAATCGTCAAGTTTCTCTGCAAAAATCGATGAAATCCACCATCATCGCACACTCTGCCAAGGAGGCGGCTCTCCTCCACCCCGATCTTTCCTGAGGCGATCAAAGGAAGCCTGTCTTCCTCCACAAAATCTGCAAACCACGGTGCCTCATCTCCAGTGGTCGAAAGAGAAGCAAACCCCTCTGTAAAATAAAGTAAGGAACTCTCCCCTCTTCTCCTTTTCGTTTGCTAATTTTCTCTTGATTTTCCTATTTCTCGTCCCTGCCCCGTTTGAAGCATCCGTGGTAATGATAGTTTGCCTATAGCAAACCAATCTACCCCAATGCAACATTAACAGGATGATTGGATTCCGACATTTTTTTTTATTTGCTATCTCTGCCATTTTGTGTGATTCCCCCATTTTAAATCCATATTTTATATTGTTGACATTGTGTTCTGTCCTGAGTTTTATTTCAACTGGAGGTTCACCTCCGTAGGCATCTATCTATCCCCATTTTTCATTCTTTTTTTACCAGCATCTCTTAATTCTTCATTTACAGGGTGTTAACACCCTTTTTAATTCATGAGCATGCGCCTCGTTTTAACATCTCGATTGTCTTTTATCATCCGATAGGAATCAATCACCTCATCTATGATTTCCTGAGATTCAGGTGTTAATGTATATGATATTGTCAGATCTTCCTCATCTGAGGAATAAAACTAAGTTTCTTAAAGTGGGCGAGCCATCCGTTCATCACAAAATTGAAACCAATTTATATAATGCTCTAATTGTTAAACATTTACAACAAGAGATGTTACTGTTAGTAAAGGTAAAAGGATGATTGATGAGGACAAGAAGTTTTTTTTATTTTATTTTATTTATTTTATTTTGCTGATTCGGGATGTTGGAGGGTCTGAACGTGAAGCATCTATTGCTATAGGTGACGGTAACAAACGTAGTGAATGGCTTCTAGCATGACTATTTAAGCATGAATAAGCCAATCCGATTGTTGCTTCTAAGGGCAAACTGAGCAAAATATCATGTTGAGTTAAGTTATAATGTCTGAATCATCAGGTCCCATCATGATTTCTCAGAGGTATTGTTTGCTCTGGGTGAACCAAAGTGCTGATGATTCCCCTCGTTACACCTGCGATGGTTCCAATCCCAGTATAAAATTTTAATGATTTTGTGCTCAAGGTACCATGATTTTCTTTTTATAAAAGCGAGGAAACATCATAGGATGTTACCCTGTTCCTTTAGTGCTGAAGCTGGTTTTGCCTCCAGATCTTAAAAGAGGTCTAAGGTGAAAAGGGGAAGGCATTCTTGGTAGATGCTCTGATTGTACATTTCATGTGATTGTTGCTGGTAAATGCACATCCTTATCCATATGAGATTGGTATTTCACGTGATCCCATAATACGTTAATCGATCGGAAGCTGTTGAAGGCATACATCAAAATCTACCATTTGTACTCCAACCTTTGACAAAGAATGGAAAGAGCTGTTCAATTCGAGTCTGTGCCATGAGGGCAGTCATGATCGTAGTGCGCTGTCTCCATTTTTGCTTATATGAACTCAGAATTACAGGTATGATGGACTGATTTGTTGATAAAATCATTCGTGTATCCCTGAGACTAACATGATACCTAAAGGAGCGATGATTCTTGAAGGACAAGAGCAAAATTAGACACGGATGATTCTGATCGAAAGGAGGAAGTATTTTTTTTTTAGCCTAAAATCGCGTGGACTGTTATTAGTTCATTGTTTATAATAATCCATTAGAAATCTTACTATCATTAGACTAGTCCATGGGTGAAGTTTTTTTTTTAGAGCATCTCATAAATATCAGATTGAATTTTTCATTACAGGTTTAGAGAGAACATCTGGAGAACAAAGGACTGTCAAAAGACCAGGTATTCCACTTTTTCTGCTATAATCATATAGTATCTATCTTTTGTATATTCGATATGATGATTATTCATATTCTTATGTGAGTCTCATAAATAAACAGTATGTCTGTTGAAGGGTATTTCACATTTTACAGTCCAAAAAAGCCTATTTGGTTATATCTCCTCGAGGGTCCTATTGTAGCTAAGTGTTACGGTACCGCTTGACTACATGATCGATTTGTATGTCAGGTCTCTGATTGTATGACTGGAAGCTGTAGCCTGAATGTACATACACTTTAAACTGGTTTTGTCCTCTTTTGTACATAAATCTGTCTTTTAAGCCACGGTAAGTGGGTTATGTTAGTTCAAATACCAGATCCATTGAACTGGTACTGCTGAAACAATGAATAAAGACCATGAAATCTGGGCAATTCTATCATACATAGTCCATACAGTGATGATGGATGGCAACATTTTTTTTTTGGGTTGTTTGACTGTATTGATTTGCTCTAGACTTGAAATGACACCGAGAAATTGGTATTCTCAGGATGGAAGTGGTATTAGTGAACATACCAGTAAAGCTTTCTTCAAGTCAGAAATTCTTCTTAGTGCTGCAGATTTGCATATTTGCAAGTTATTTGCTCCATCAGAGTTTATCACAGGCCACTAGAGAGATGATTTATGCCCTATATATTCATCATGATTTATTAGGTTATTTATAACTTCCCTTTTGTCTTGAATAGTAATCTGGATATGCTTAAAATGAGAGGCCTATCAGTTATACTTTCCTCCATCCTCCTGTATATTCATGCCTTCATTCATCTACAGTATCTTAGTCATGCACATTGCACAGCATTCACCCCTAACACATCACCTCTATTTTCTAGTTGCATTGCACTGTTTACATTACATCCAACTCCAGCTTCATTGGCTACAGCATATGGCATCCACCCTCATGCCTTGATTTATCACAGCACCTCACACCCACAGCTGTTGCTGTAATTTTCCAACTCCTGGTATAACATGCAACCCTCTTCCAGCAATATTCATTTCCTCCATTGCTGCTCACACTTCATATCCAACAATAGCTATAGCAGTACCTTCTATACCCTCAGAAATTTGTTCATTTTGCATAGTCCCAGCCCTCTCTGTTGCAACATCACATAACCTCCAGCCACTTCATTTACTTCGTGCAAACACACACACTATTCATATTATATCACTGTTTTACTTATTACATTAATATCATTTCAGCACATTTGCTTCAGTCCTTCACCATATAATCCCATCTCACAGGCTATTGCATATACCTTTTTATATATATATCTATATATGTATGTATACATATACACATTCATATATGTATATAGATATGCCTATACATGTATGAATATATGTATGTATATATATAAGTATGTATATAAGTATATACCTCATTTCCTATCTCTCCATTATAAAGGTGATGACATGTGAGCAATTTCTCTTGCCATTAGCATCTTTTGACATATGTAATTCTCTTTCATTTTTTTTTTACTAACCAAACATTTTGCAGGAAATATGTGGATAAAGTTATTATTTGAAGTTGTAAATTTGATTTTATCCATTGTAATAGTTAGATTGGAATAAGAATTTACCTTTTCTGCTTTAGGTAGAATGGATGAGCATTGTAAATATCATTGAATTACTTGTTGTTCATGCATTTTTTCCTTTATTTCTCAAATTCTCATGATGGTAAAACATGAATGGCACGTGCACCATTTCGTAAGAGGTAATTGATACTAAGTTGATGATCCACATCAATGGCCATAGTCAGGGTGTGGACAAAACTTAGCATTTTTATCTCTTACAAAATAACACTGGATCCACTTTCAAAATTCATCATATTTTCTCAAAATATTTTTCTTTCTTTTATCAGAATTTAACTTATGATTAACTCAAAATATATACCAATGGCCATAGTCAGGGTATATTGAGGGTTAATTTCATTTTAAATTCTATAAAAGCACTAAAAATGTATTTTATTCTTCTTTTGAATTTAAATATAGATTATCATATAATACATTCAATGTCCATAGTCAAGGATGTATTATATTTTCAATCTTATTTTAATTCATTTAAAGAATGAAATAGCTTTTCAAATTCCAAATTTCAAACTTATTCAAATTCATTCATCATATAGGGCAGAATTGCATCATATTTTCAAAAAACTTCTTTTCAAAATCCCAAGTGTTTCTTCTTCTTTATCAGATCTTATTCAAATCCAATTCTATCTCACTTCAAGATTCAAGAATTCAATTTCAAAGTCCAATCTGACTTTGAAATTCCAAAATCACTTTTATATTCAAACTTCCAACTCAAATCAAAATTCAAAATCAAAGTTCAATTTAACTTTGAAGTTATCTTCTGATTTCAAAATCAAGTTCATCCCCTTATCTTCAAATCAAGGTTTTTTTTTCAAGTTTAAATTTGGGTTTCTAAAACTCAGATCCATTTTTAAAGGTCCTATTTTGGACTTCTCAAAACCCAAATCCAAAGACAAATCCTAGTCTCAACTTGGATCCAGATTTCCAAGTATAAAACTCTATTCCATTTTGGATCTCCCATCACAGATCCAAAATCTACTTAGGATCAAAATCCTTATCCCACTTTGGATCTCCCACCATGGATCCAAATTCCATTTAGGATCCAAATCCTTATTCCACTTTGGATCTCCAATCACAGATCCAAATTTCATTTAGGATCCAGACCCTCATTTTACCATTGGATCTCAGATTCGGATCCAAATTCCAATTCTTAGGATCCAGAACCCAATTCTACATTGGATCTCAGACTTCAGATCCAAATTCACCTTAGGATCCAGAACCCAATTCTACATTGGATCTCAGACTTCAGATCCAAGTTCACCTTAGGATCCAAAACCAACCTTTGGATCTCAGATTATAGATCCAAATTCCAAATTCTTAGGATCTAGATCCCCATTCTACATTGGATCTCAAATTCAGATCCAAATTCCAATTCTTAGGATCCAGAATCCAATTCCCCTTTGGATCTTAGACATCGGATCCAAATCCATTCTAGGATCCAGAACCCAATCCTACATTGGATCTCAGACTTCAAGATCCGAATCCATTCTAGGATCCAAAATCCAATTCTATTTTGGATCTCAGACTTCAGATTCAATTCCATCTTAGGATCCAGAATCCAATTCTATTTTGGATCTTAGACTTCAGATCCAATTCCATCTTAGGATCCAGAATCCAACCCTATCTTGGATCTCAGATTTCAGATCCAAATACCATCTTGGATTCCAAGTCTTGAATCCAATTCCCTTCAAAATTCCAAAGCCAAAATTCTACTTTAATTCCAATTCTTAAAGCCTATTCCATTTCATTCAAACCAAGTTCCTATTTCGGATCCTAAATCCAAAAATCAACTCAAAACTCTATTCAGAATCCAGAACATGGATTCGAATTTCATCTTGAAATTCCAACTTTTACAAATCCCATTTCTCAATTCCTTTAGATTTCCCACATTCCCTTCTAAATTCAAAACTTCAAAATTGGAATTCAATTCCATTCCAAATATTCATCCAAGTTCAAACTTCTAAATTCAAAATCCATTTGTGACTTTGAAAAATTCCTTCTCTTTTTATCCCAAAACTTCAAAATCAATTTCCAAATTCCAAATTTATATTTCCAAGCTCTTGGTTATTCTAAAAACTTAGAGCTTTAATCCTAAGTTCTAAGTTAAAATCATTTCTTCACTTTATCAGATTCATCTCAAAAACACTTGGAAATTCTTCAAAACATTTTTCAAAAGGAGCATACATCTTTGCATTCGCACAAGCATGATTCATTGTGCATCTAGACTTAGGATAAATACTTAGATAATTTCTTAGCAAAACAAAAGGCATTAATTCGACCCTTGGTTCGATTACCCCTGGTAAAGGCGTCAGGAACGGTCGAACCTCGTACCGATGAGCGGATCCCGTCTCCCAGTTTTCTCGCAAATATTTTAAAAACGGAGGCGAGTTATTTCAAAAAATTTCAAAATTAAGGTCAAGTGAGACCCGCAAAAGAATTCCTCTTCTTCTTTTCTCTTCTCTCTTTCTTTCTGCCTTTTATCTTTCTCCCTTCAAAAAGGAGGAAAATAAGAGTTTAGAAAGGAAAAGAGAAGGAAGAGAGAGAATATTATAAAGAGGAAAAATTTTGCGATGATCACAGTTTCCCTATTTTTTTCTACCATAGGGCCCCGATCGGGGTTTCGCAAAGCACGATTTTCAAATCAATCGATTAGGATTGGTTTTTCTTTTCATTATTTGCACTGTTAAATGCCCAATTTCATGATGTATTATTCGTATTTGCTGAGTTTTCTTTTTATATGATAGCCAATTTTCTTTCATGTTTCACAACCTAGCGTGTGCACCCGATTCTCAGAACAGGGAATCGTGCAGGGCTGCCATGACATTGCAACATGTGTATCTTTATTTTAGCGACCACATGGTGTTGGTTCTTTCATCGCGGGTCGTATTCTCCAAGGAATACAAAATCCCCTTTGAAAATTGAGTGCCTCATTTTTTGTGCCATCGTGAGGGCTGATGCTTTGGACTGTGTGCAACCATGGGATTACTCTATATAGTTGTCTAAGTTGGTTTGGACTTGTTGGTGCATTACTTTTTGATTTTTGCAAATCGAGTTACCAATTCACGTTTTTTATTTTTGTCGCTCATATACTAGAATGAGGTTCGATAAGTTGTCATGGTGTGTGTGCAGTTGTAGCACTCTTTCTTTGTGAGAGGGACGATTAGATCGTGTTGTGTGATAGTTTGCAATGGACTTTCAAGATCCCGTGTTTCATTTTACTTTTCATTGCATCGAAAAGGTATGATTCCTAAACTAAAATTTTAGAACATAATTCATGTTGTTTGATAGTAATTTAAAAGTCAATTTGTATATACATTGAATTAGTAGCACAATCGTATTGTTAGAAAATATTTAGAATTATATTTGTATTGTCAATATAAATGTGTGTGTGCAGGTGCATAGTTGAGCAATATTGCGCGATGCTTAGTACTAAGCATCACATGCGGCTAGAAATGCCATGCAGAAAAAAAAAGAAACGCAAATGCAAAAACATGCAAATCGGGTAAACACTTGTGGTAAGTAACTAGTGCAAGCGCATCACAAGTTATTTACTTTCTTGAATGTAACACTTTCCTTCACACACACACACTTAGTTGTAGATATCTAGGACTATTGACATTTGTAGTTCGAAGATCATGCTGAGCATGATTTGAATGTATGGGAATAGAAGTGATATTATTTTTGTAGTTGGGAGACCATGATGGTCATGGTTTTAGTTAACAAAATATTGGAATATGTTTGTTGCAGGTACATGTTTGATATTGCTTATGAAGTGAATGGTTGAATGTATGGATGTATTTGACTTGACTATATCAAATGCTTGCATGAAGTTATTTTTGAATTGAGTCTGCCATGCATGTAAAAAAAATTATATCATGAAGGCATGCCTAAAATGAATGCATCATGCTTGTGAATATAAATGTATTTTACTGTATATTCTGCTCATGTGTGCAATTATGATGTGATGTGTTTTGCGCATGAAAATGTTGAATTACCTATGCATGCATAATAGCTCATGTGAGAGCATCTTGCATTAAGCATGTTGAGATCAATTTATGCATCAAAGCATGTTAGAAATGAATCACGCATGTGAGCATGTATAGTTTAAATCATGACATGATAGGATCATGCATGAAAGTGAATATAATTTTGTTGTGAACATGCATGAAAGCATGTAAGTTTAAGTTATGCAAGTGACATAGACTTTTGATATCATGCATGAGAGCATGTAAGTTTAAGTTATGCAAGTGGTATAGACTTTTGAATTCATGCATGAGGGCATGAGAGGGTTATCTTGTGAAATTATAATGCTTGGCCTTAACCTGTGACTTAATAATAAAGATAACTCTGGACCATAGATCCATTTGAGGCATCAGTGAAGTCAGACTCTTCGAGATGGCTAGGTCTGTCCCGATCTCTTGTCCTCCCAGAAGAGAGAAGGGTGGTACAAGCCTCGTGAAACATATATTTTCAATGGCTAAAGGCGCCGCTTGTCCCCGTCCCACAGAAGTTAGAGAACAGGTCTACCAATGAGTCCTAGGTGGTAGTACCACAGTTCTACAGAGTTAGGGATGTATGTTCAATTTTTTGTCGGCGATTTTGGTTTGGTGTAGGCCAAAACCTGGGACTATGGGTCTGTTCTCCCAACCATTGCATTGCAAAGTTGAATCGCTCAAGAAAGAACCCGTTAAGACATAGGAGAGCTAATAAAATACATAGAATAATAAATACTCCTATGATTATTTCTAAAAGTCTATACCCTCTATTGTACCAGATGAGTTTGAATAAGAAAGAGAAACAATTAATTAGATTTTTTAGAATCATTGCTTCCATATGCATAATAATATATTGTGAACATGTAGAGACTTCTAAAGTTTTGCATGATTATTGCATGTGAATGAAAAAGACGTATTTATAATTGGTCATGTGAGTAGACCTGTTAATACAAGCCAAGGGCTTGGTTGATGCACGTGAGGTGCTTGTGTGTGCAAGGCACATGGGAAGGGTCGAGATAGGACATGTTCCATTATTATATTTGAATGCAAAGTGCATAAATGTTCTGAGAAAAGACATGTAAATTTATAATTGAAATAATGCATGCCTTAGTCATAAGTTAAACGTGAGCATGTTTCTTTTGAGCATAAAGAAAGTGTGGTTGCATTGCATGAAAGATTGCATTTTACTTCACTTTGAAGCATGCTATAAATTGCTCACTTTCATAAATTTATACATATGTTTGTCATGGGTATGAATGGTTATAAAATTAAATGTCATGAATGAAGATGAATATGCATTTTAGTTTCATCCATACAAATAATGTAATTATGAATGCTATGGAATGAACAATAATATATGTGATTGAATATCATATTCTTATTGTGATATGGATTCTTTTGACTCTCATTTCTAAAACGATGAGAATTACACTTGATTACATCATTTCAACTTGAATTGCATTATTCAAGTCTAGTTTTGGTTTTCTACGGGCAAGTAGTTAATGCCCTACAATATTACAGATAACCTCGCAGAGGATTGAAGCAAAGCACGGGTTGCTGCGCGTCTGAAGGCTTCCCACTTACCTACTATGATTCCTGGAGGGACCAAGCAAATTTTTGGGATGGTTATAAACTTGTGCAAATTTAACTTTTTGTCTAGATCCTTACATTTGAAGGAGTGTAATATTTTGGAATGAGAATATTTCTAAATTCTGTCATTTCATTCTTGTTATGTTTTTGTGTATGGTTTGAAACTTTAAATCTTTACATAACTCCTCAATTATCTTAAACATTGATACATTTTATCTTCCATATCTTTTTCACATATGAGAAGCCCTTAGAGTAATAACTCCAATTGAGTTGTATCTATGGATGATCCTGTACTGGACCTGATACTAAGAGGCTAATAAACACTCGCGCTTGTGCTTAGGTGGACCGTCTAGTATTTGGAACAGTTGGAATGTGGCCATAGATGAATTTATTGGCATATTACTTTCAGAAATTTTGTGATTTTCAGTGTCTTTCCCACATGTGAGAATCCTTAGAGTAATAAACTCAATCGACTTGTGACTGGAAGGCTAATATACACTCATGTTTGCGCTCAGGTGGGCCGTTTAGTATTTGGAACGGTTGGGATGTGGCCATAAATGGGCTTGTTGGTATATTACTTTCGAGAATCATGTGAATTGTTTATAATAAATAAAAGTTTTAAATTTTTCTCAAAATTTTGGGTTTGAAAAAGTTTTAAAAGGTTGGATTTTTTAGGGATGTTACAGTTAGAGTAGTAGTGGTATCGAATTTCATGGACGAAATTCCTTTTTAAGGGGGAGGATGTAATACCCAAAAAATTTTGGTAGTTATTTTAATAAATTAAGAATGAAGTTTCATGTCAATTGTGAATTTTGAGATACCCAAATGTACATTTAGATTAAAATTTATTATGTTTACTAACTCAGAAAAAAATCTCAAGTGAATTTGAATTTTAACTAAAAGTTAAAATAAAATTTGAATTTAATTCAAGGATAATTTTATTTAAATTAGAAAAAAATAGAATTTGAATGAAATATACATGAATTTGATATGGATTTGAATTCCAAACAAATGTGAATTTTAAATTTGGGTTTGATTTACATTTGGACTTAATTTGGAATTTTAAAACCCCATAGGGATGATTTATAGTTTTTGGAAATTAATAATTAATTAATTAATTGATTAAATTAACTAATTAGGAAGTTAGGGGGTGGGACATCCACTAGGTGGGGACCACACCCTTTCTGGACATGCTTTCTATAAAGCAAGTCCAAGTCAAATTTAAGAAAAAAATCTACAAGAAATTTTGAAAAAAAAAATGGCTAAGTCAAAACTTACAAAAAACAAATGGTAGGCTTGACTTGTCTTGAGGCAAGACTCAAGTGACTCTAGCCAGACAAGCCAGGGTTGGGATGAGACCACATGGGACATCCCTACCCCTAGCTCAAACTAGAAAGAAAAATAGAAAGGAAGAAAATAAAATAAAAGGGAAAAAATATATATTAATAACAAAGCATTTAGGCAAGTATTCTTGCCATGCTTTTTGGAAAGAGTAAGGAAAGAAGGGGGGGGGTCACGACCCACCCTCCTTCCTCCTTATTTTTTAGACCTAAAGCAAGGGTTTTAGAAATTCTTGCTCAACCCATTGTTGAGAAAAAGAGAGAGTTTTTGAGAATGAGAGGGAGATTTTGAGAAAAAAAGAGGTATTATGAGAGAGAGGAAGAGAAAACAAGGAGAAACCGACCAACTCTTCTTCTCCTTCTTCTTTTTCTTCTCGGTGGAGGTGTTCAGTAGCCATTGGAGGTTACAATCAAGCTTGATGACCTTTGTTGGTGAATCCAAGATGGAAGATGAAGGTTTTACTTATGCGAAACACCAAAAGAGGTAGGTTCACCAATCGCATAGGCGTAAATTGATCCCAATAAATGGAATATACATTGGACCAATTTTCAGATCTGATCCAAGGTAGATCAGACCTTAGAGTGATTAAAAAATTGGTTTTACGTAAGTTTTAGAAAACATTGTTGGTGAAAATACATCACCTAAGTATATTTTTTGCAAAACCAATTTTTGAAAAGGGATTTTAGTGAAATCGGTTTGTGGTTGAATATGTAATTTTGATTCATGAAAAAGAAGCATGTGTAGGTTGTTTAGATCTGTAAATTCATGTTACAAATCATGTCAGTATGTGGATAATGGTTATTTTGATTGTATGATTAGTTGATTAGGATTTTGGTTAAGAAACATGTCTAAATCGAATTTTTATGAATCATGAATGAGTAGTGGCAAAAAATGATGTAGTTTGGCATATAAAATTTATGATTAATGGTTATATTATTCTATGATCATGTTAGTTTAAGTAATAAGCAAGTTAGATTATTTTTTGTGTTATGCTTACCATTCATTAATGAAGGATTTGTATATTTAAATTACTGTCATGTTATTCAGGTTTTGGATCTGACATATTTAAAAAAAAAATCAATAACTCAGTGAATACGAGTCTAAAAAATACAAATAAAGACACTATCATATTTTATGCATCTGGGGCTTGATTTTAGAGCCCTTATTTATTTTATTTGAGTAAGTTTTAATGCCCAAATAACCTCCGCAACAGAGCATAAATTTTCTGCCCTGACAACAGAACTGATTGTGAAACTGTTTCCTTTTTAACCTGACAAGTTTTAGAAAAAAATCTATATCTCCTAGAATATGAATTTAAGAAGGAAAATAAAAATAGTATGATGTTCTACACATCTAATACTTGACTTTAGCCTCTTAATTTGTCCTGGTTGAGTATGTTTTAAGAGAGTTATGCCCTCTGTGACAGAGCACTGGTTTTTGGCTCTAGTTACAGGGTTGTTCTGATTAATTATTTTGACAGTCAAGAAAACCAAATCAAAACTGCTTATTTAATTTTGTAAAAAAATTGAGTGAGAGTCCTCATATAGAGAAAGACTCGTTAAAAAGGGTTTTCCAAAAATATTTAATAGTAGGTCTCAGGAAATTCCCAAATTTAGTGGATTTTCTGCAGATTACAGAAACTGATTTATAAAATTTCCTGAACAAGGTTCAGGCTCAGAATTTTCTTGATTTTATTAGAACTGATTTTAATGTTCTTCTTCTTGGGTTGTATTCCTAACATGTTGGGGAAATCCTAGTTAAAGTTTGAGAGTTAAATCAGATCTTTGTGAGTCTTAGTGGATTTTCTAAAATCAGGTTAACAATGACCAAAATTACCTAATTACCACATGTTAATGCCTAATCATTTTCTATACTACTACAACATGATAATGGATGCTTAAACTTGATTATGAACTGATAATTATGTTAACTGAATGTGTTGCATGTTTAATCATAATTGACAACCATGAATATGTTAGATATGCTAATGAATACTATGCATCATACGACATAAATTATGGAAAATAAATGGATGGACATGTTGTTTGTTGATTGGGGTATGATCAGGATTGAATTGCGTATACAACCTTTGTGTAGGCATGTGTGCATATGATATGATGTATGCTTGATAATAAATAATGTGTGGTATGATCATGAATACAACTCATGAGTGAGCCTGGGTTCGATGGAACCCATGGGTGCCTGCGAAGTGCCAAGAAAATAAAAGACTGAACAACCATGCACATAATCACATAATTGCCTCAAGGAAACTATGCTCAAATTCACCAGAGATGGGGTTTGAACTTCAAGTTGTTTGAATAGGTTAAAACATCCTTCTATTATATAATCTCCTCGAGTGGAGATTGGACTAGCGAGCCTGTGTGTTGAGAGCACTTGAAATTAATTCATGAGCCTAATAATTAAATATCATTCATGACCCATTCAAATCCGAGACCACTTTAGAGAGAGTGGTGGTACACACGATCGATTGATCGTTGTGGCTTTGGAGAGCTAAGTGTCTCCATTGGTCCTCGAACTCCGGTCGTAGGGGGCAGACTACCATATGGCTCAAGTGGTATGTCTTGAATCTCTATAGAGTAGGAATTGATAGTGTATGTGAAGTTGACTTATTGTAACCTGCCCAAAGTTGCATCGAATTTCAAAAGATAGTATTTTACTGTGTTATTGGTGTTAAAAAAAAATCTAAAAATTTTGATATAGTTTTGGGTGTTACACTCAGCCTTCTGTTTGACACCCTTCAAAGTCGTCTTCTTCTTCATGTGTTTATAGAATTTGATCATATGTTTCATGTAATTTATTATGTTATTCTGAAGAAAAATTTATTAGCAAACAAATATATACAACTTACATCTAAAAAATATAATAAAACATGACATATAAACACGTACTTGCATGAAGTTCAATTTTGTGCTTTTGCCCAAGTACTTTATTTATAGTAGTATAAACATACCACAATCAATCATATAACAATTATACATCAAGTTAAAAACATGTACATGTACGAATTGAGTTAACAAACATATACAAAGTGATTACCTATTTTCTTGCTAACAAATATTGTATATGGGCCAGATCCAATGGATGTAACAGTCGAAGTCAAACCACCTTGTAAAAAAATAAATATACAACAATAACATTGTACCTACCAGGTATAACAAAGCAATAAGCACATTATTGAATAAGTAATGTTCTCATACTAGTGTTATGATGTCCTTATCTACATTAGTTGTAGACTTTGTCGAATTATGTAACCTGAACTTTTTCACATTCATATTCCATTTCTCAAAAAACTCAATGTTAAATGCCCCTAATTGACAGGAATTAAGAGTTGCAACATAAATCAAGTTTAAAGTCGTGCACGTAAAAATTTATGTTTTGTAAGTATGCAAAGTTGACTAATGGATACTTTGTCAGATTCAAAGGATATGACAATTGACCAATCTCTAAGCATCCATGAGCCGCATTTGCCATCTCTTTATTTCTATTCATTTATTGTGAATATTTATTGTTTATTAGTTAGTTTCTATTAGTCAATAGAAAAACAACAGAAACATCGCTTTTGAGACTCAAAGAAATACAGGGCAAGGTAAATAGTCTTGGAAAGTTTCACTCATATTGTCATGTCCTCGTTTTGGGACATTTGGAGTCTTTCTATGAATCTTGCTAGATATTATATAAGACATTAAATATGTGATTCATTCATACTAGATTCAAATGAGCCTATATATAAACATAACAAATAAACAAACAAACTAATGTGCAAACCTAACACTTATGGCGCTTGCCAACATAGTTTTTTCATAAAATTCATGTTCCTTCGGCTCTTGTGACTATTGCACTTCTTTTTCTTTCTCATTAACATGTTTTCATCACCAATTCAGATTTATTATAAACACACACATGTTAATACCATTGGTTGTCTACACACATGAATGGAGACATTTATTATATCTCAATCACCACAATTGGGTTCTCACTTGGGGGTGGGGGTAGGGGTTTAATTCTTTTTTTGCTGCTATGTTTCCTTTATGTATATAAGTACTCATTGTGAAATACCTAAGGAATAAATAAAAGATATAAGTTATTGGTGAAGTTTATTAAAAAAAAATAGATAAATATAAAGAAACAATTCATTAAATGACTCTTAATAAATATATTATATAAGATATTAAAGCAATTCATTAAAAAAATTGGATAGATGCCAATAAATCATTCATTAAATAACTCCTAACAAATACACATTTTACAAAATATAGGTACTCATACATATTGTTATTTGTGATTTTGTTTGTTGCTGTCAACCACACTACATACACTACACTTGTATGGCATAACATCCTTGTGTTTTGTTTTTCGTCTCTTCACCATGAGTCATTCTGCTTTACAAACTACTTTTGATAGATAGACATGAATAAGAGTCGATGGAGGGATGTATGAAACATTATCCATTATCAGAAGGAATAAATATACATTATGTGCAACTCGTTATGATTCAACTGTGAAGAACTTATCACAATAATCGTCTAGTAGCTTGCCCTCATACAAAATGCATGTGATCATATGTTTACATAGACTCCCTCTAGCATGTTACTCTTAACAAGAGCATAACTGCTTCTCAAGATCAACATGGTAACCATGAGATTGGTTGTGACATTGTACTAATGTTGGTGGCAATGCACCACCTACACACGTAGTTGTTGTGCATTTCTTTTAAGTGCCTTTACCTTTTCTTTGACCTCGAGCACTACAACACCTAACATTTTCTACTTGATATTCTTTATTTTCTTAAAAAGCTTCATCAACATGAGACAAAACCTTTTAATAATAAGAATTATGGGCTTGTCATGTATGACAAAAATCCATGAATTGAAGCTCTATATTATATTAGACTTGAAGCACCCATATCTTATTACTGAAAAGTGTTTGTTAGCCCAATGTTTTGTATCTACGTCAGTAGCAATATAATGGTATGTGGCTTTATCTTGCTCATGGATTTTTTTAAGAAAATAATTGAATTGTTGTCTCGTGGCTGCTCGAGTTGCACTCCAATAAGGTGCACTGAGTGGTGAACCAAATTTCTTAAAAAGTTATCTTTCAAATGCTTCATGCAATATCTAACATGACATGTAGGTCATGTGTGGGAGACAACATACTTTGAATTTTCATGATTATTTCAGATAACAGTAAGTTCTTTATTAATTATTCAGCATCAATTGTTCGTAAAAGTTCTTTATTATTTGCATGTCAAAAATCTATATCCCTAATCAGTTCGGGCAACTGCATGCTCTCTATGCACCTGACTTTAAAGTTTGGGACATCAATATCATTAACTATTTGAGACAGATGTTCACCAAATGACTAGGCTCAGTAGATGGTGCATGAGATTGATACACATCCTCTATAAAATTCTCATAATTTCATTCATCAATCGCTTCATGTACATCACTTTGAACTGCTTGTTTAACTTCATAACCAACTTCTTGTTTAGCTTTGTAAGTAACTAAGTAAATATCGTCACTAAATGATATCAATTCTACATCATTGTCCAATACATCTATCCATAGTTGTTGGATATCTACTTTTAGAGAATAACTATTCAGAAGCTCAATAACTCTTTTGCATAATTGGTTTGATGAGATATTAAAGCTACAAATTTGCTAAAGCTATTACTTTTGGAGACCAATATAAACCTCTAATTTGTTAGTGTTATGGTAATGTACTTTAACACTTTTAGAGACAATTATGAATTGCTTACACCAATTACACAACATATCATTCATCTAATGAAAAAATCACGTGACAAAATGTCATTCATATATGCTTCATACATTAAATGAATATAACTACTTACAACAACCACTATGAAAACCAATTATCCATAATACCCCTAACCTCCATTCAATGCTTGTGAATAGTAAACCTTTAACTCTATTACACCAATATAAAAACACCAAATATTAACTAAAGGACAAACAAACAAACATAAATTTACTACAACACAAACAAATATAAATATTAGTAATGATATCATGCTCTTGGAGCACCTCCCACTTTAAATATGCATGCAGCTTCTTAATATGGCACTCTCTCTCACACACAAAAGAATAAATACGTACGTGGATCTCTCTCTCCTCCTTTCTCGTGCAACTTGAATTATCTCTCACAAATATAAGCATATGTGGATCTTGGACATGGATGACACATAGCATCCATGTCCAACGGCTTCTATTTGTTTTCTATAAAAAACTCTTGGCTTCCAACAATCTCTCTGTGGTCTATCTTGATTTCGTTGCATGAAACCATGTGGCAGCTTGGCAGGCTGCACATATGAATAGTTTTATCATTGAGTCATATAAAGCCATATTATCTTGATGTAATTGAAAGAGAAGCTAAATTATAACCCATAGTACTTTAATCTAAGAGGGTCAAAATTCTACGAAAGCAAATAACAAAGCAAAGAAACAAATAAATAAACTTGATCAATCATTCCCCTTTTATAGCTATTCTAACACTTACGTATGGAATGAGAAATCCTAAAGACCCTTTAATTTAAGAATGATTCACAATTAGTGCCAAAATTCAAAATAAAGTAAAAAAAAAAACTTCAAACTGTAAATTGGATCCCAACGGATCATTGTGGACAAGGTATCTTGCTCTTGATTTGCAACATGTGCTTGACGGTAAAGACATACTTCACTTTCAACTAGGCCATCTTCTCTTGATAGTCCAGTTATCTATATGGTATGGCCTCAGTGTACTTTATTTCTGTCATAGGTGGTGGATCTCTGCCAATTTCTCACAGCAACTTTTGAAACATTCATCTAATCAGCAGACTCTACCTCAATTTGCTGCATCTTTTCTAGAATGTGTTCGGTAGATCTGTTGACAAACATTCAGTGTGAATCTCCAGCTGCTCATTTCACTATTTTCATTATAGACAGTGGATTGTTAGCTCTTAGTAAGTTCTGATGTGGTGCAAATACCGTACCAGAAGAGAGAGAGAGAGAGAGAGAGAGAGAGAGAGAGAGAGAGAGAGAGAGAGAGAGAGAGAGAATCCAGTACCAGCCAAGAGGGCAAGTGGAGCTATCGTCCAACAGGAGTGAGAGATGGAAACTACGAGCTTTTTTTTAAGAAAGTAATAGAAGGCGTTGACATGGATGCATGATATCACATACCATCATCCATGTTCAAGATCCATGCATGAGAGAGAGATCCAAGCATTTATCATTTTGTGTGAAAGAGAGCCATTTAAGGTAATGGCTGAGAATTTTTAAAGCATGCAAGCGTATATACCATTTAAGGTAGTTTCATGCATATTTAAAGTGATTCCCAATCATATTTTTGCATGCATCACAGGGATCTCAAAAGATTCAAAGGTTAATAAAAAAAGGATTAGGTGCTTTGGGAGCACCGTATCATTACTATATATATCCAAATGATAAATATGATGGTAAATATTAAATAAAACATAAAAAAATATACAAAAAACATCCGCAACAACAACCAAATACAAATATACATGAGGATATTAAATGCTCATATATACAAAAATAGAAAAAAAGTTCAAAATAAAATAATACAATATATATATATATATATTGTTTGTATGAAACTCATTTTTTGACCTAATCTGAGAAGTCAATGTGAAGGATACCATAACCTCATCGAAATGTAACAAAAAAAGTTCACAATAATCACAAGGGGAGAAGAAAAATATTGATGGTTTTAGAGGAAAAATTGTTGAGGTTATTTTAAAAAATAAATGAGAAAAATAAACAAAATGAATATATATATATATATATATATGATTCAGTAAACACCTGAATGTAAAAACAATCGCACACAAAAAAATTGCACAGGTCGATCCACATTTGATGATCTCATTGAGGATCAATTACAAATAAGATCCACATGGTTCTATGTAAACTTGGTACTGTATATGCAAATTTAATGAAATATTTGCGAAGATTTGGCATATTTATGTTACAAGAAGTTCACGAATTTGGTTATGTGAACTTTATTTTATATATGCAAATTTAGTAATATATTTGTGAAGTTATGACAAGTTTAAGTTACAGAAAGTTTACAGATTCAGTTATGCAAGCTTCATATTATATATGCGAATTTAGTAGAATATTTGCAAAATGTTCAATAGGTTTAAGTTACACGAAACTCATAGATATGATTATGCAGATTCCGTAAGGTACACAAAAAAATATATGAATTTACCTTTTAGTGAGAGTTTGTGATACCCAAAGTGGGTACCAATATATCGTGGAACTTCAAGAGGTTCACTTGTGCGAAGTGTAAAATGGTCCTAGAGAAGTAGACATTTGCAAATTTAAACATTAGGCAAATTTTGAAAATTGTAAGGCATTTTGAGGAACATGTCATTTTTGTCATATAAAACGATTATTCTTGATTTTAAATATTGTATTAAAAATAGAGTTGGAGCTGTCAGTTAATGTCTCTTGGTGGGATGTTGCAGGTTCAAAACCCCATTGGTACCTTGAATAATAACTTGTGGGGGTAGCTTGCCTTTCAAAAAGACAAAACAACCGACACTACTTTCAACACCATTCACAAGAGGACGTCTTGGATGACTTCATCGCTAACTTCACATTTTGGCATCACCATGTTTTAACATTGCACCAACAACGCCAGGCACTTAAACAGAGCCTAAATTAAATTATGTTAAAGAATATTTGGAAAGAGTATTTTGTTACAATTTTATTTGTTAAAGAATATTTGGAATTACAATTTTATCACGACATTTCAAGGGTAAGTTAATGCAAAGTATTTTTGAAATGTCAGTTTTTAAAATGTCATTAGTTTATCACAATTTGGTACTTTCTTATTTTTCATATTTTATTAACTTTTAGTCATATTTTAAAATTTGTATATATGTCGATAGTTCCTCTAGATTTTCCTTTGCTGAGAAAATCCAGATACTGACACTCGTTTGGACGAACCCAGTTATCTAGAAAACAAAGATGGAAAATTATGCAGAATACAATTTCAGATTTTCCTATCCTTGCTCCCTGGTCGGGTTTGCCTGGACAACTGGGTTTTATACAGTATCTAGGGCTGATAAACGAGCTGAACAAGCCGAACTTGGTGTGTTCAAGCTTGGCTCATTCTTGTTGGTGAGCCAAGCCGCGTTTGAGCTCATAATGAGCCTGAGCTAAACAAGCTGAGTTAGACCCAGCTTGTTGATAGAAGAAATACAATGTTTTAGAGCTGGAAAAAATAAGACGACAAAAATGTGTGTAAAATATATCTAAAGTATATTTCTTACTAGCTAACAATGAGCAGAGGCATGAAGGGTATGAAACGGGGATGGAGGCGGGGACGAAGGTTAAAATCCATCCCCGTCCAGGGGTGGAGGCGGGGATGGACTTGCACTTTTCCCCGCCCCGCCTCATCCCCGTTTGAACCGGGGATGGAGGACATGAAAGGGGGATGAAGGCGGGGGTGGAGGATAAAATCCATCCCCGCCGGGGATGGAGGCGGGGGTGGAGGATAAAATATTGAGGCGGGGCGGGGGTGGAGACCTTGTCCCCCGCCCCACTGCCATCCCTAAGCAGAGCAGAGATGAGTACCTATTGTTCAGATTCAGCTTGTGAGACTATTTTACAAGTTTGAACGAGCTAAACATGATCGTATCGACACCCATCTCATCAACGAGATTCTTAGTTTTTTTTTGAAAAAAAAACGGACTCACCTAGTGAACCGATTTTAACAACAATGCCTTCAACTACAATACACGCCCTTGATCCTAGAGCAGATCCAGTACTGGGGCTTGAGTATTTTGTTAAGTACTCGTCGTACCCGGTCCATACAGTAAAAGCACATAAAATCGCTGACTTCACTTTGTTAAGTACTCGGCCCGAGTACTGGATCTGCTTTTGACCCGAGACCTCGCGACCACAAGTTGGTGGACCCCACCATCGGGCGTTCCCACACCACCACACTTCGCAGTTTGGATAACGCCGACGGGGAATCGCAATAAAATCAAGAAAAAGATCACGATTTTCTCCAGCAAATCCGAACAAAACGAGCGACGATGCTCTCCCACGGCGCGGCGACGATCCCGACGGCCGCCACCCTCCCCAGCCGGAAACCCCCAACTCTCCCCCGCCTCACCGTAAGGAATCAAGCGGACGTCCCGGCCGCCGCTGGCGGACCGCCCTGCCAAAAGCTCACGATCTCCGACCGGGAGCTCTCGTCCCGGGGCTTCGTCGTCCACCGCTCCCCGGCGGGGCTCGACCTGGAGGAGCTAAACTCGGTGTTCGCCCGCGTCGGGTTCCCCCGCCGGCAGCCGGAGAAGATCACGAGGGCGCTCGAGCACACGCCGACGGTGCTCTGGTTCGAGGAGGCGAGGTCGGGGAAGCTGGTGGCGTTTGCGAGGGCGACCGGGGACGGCGTGTTCAACGCGATCATCTGGGACGTGGTCGTCGACCCGAGCTTCCAGGGGTTCGGGCTCGGCAGGGCAATCATGGAGAGGGTGATCGGAGACCTCCTCTCCAAGGGCATCCTCAACATCGCACTCTACGCGGAGCCGCAGGTGCTCGGGTTCTACCGCCCGCTGGGCTTCTGCGCCGATCCCGACGGCATCAGAGGGATGGTCTACTCCGCCAAGAACAACAAGAAGTAGCGATATCGCTCGAGATAAAGGAATCGCATTTTCAGGATATCTCGATACCGGCGTTCGATTTCGGGATTACGGTTCTCTAATCTCTACTTCGACTGCACTTTGGCGGAATGGAATGATCTACATTGGAGAGCTCCCATTGGTGTTGGGCCTGTTTGGCTGTTGAGATTTTGCAGGAAGTTATTTGTTTAAGATATGGTACGTTTGATCCTTTTCTCCAACCCATTAAATCTCTTAAAGACTGGGGGTTGATAATTTGGAGGATAAGCCTTATATGCATGTTCCATTCCGGATATGATTTAGAATAACTCTGACAAGGTTTAGAAGTCATTGTTACCTTAAATTGCTCAAATTTTCTATTAAGCTCTTCTAAGAACCTTTTCTCTGTGAGGAAGGATCCTCCATGATGATGCATGAGGAGGATTGATGTTTCTTTTTCCATCACTTTAAAGGCATTTATTTCAAGTCAAGCGGAGCTCAGTTTCTCTTATTACATTTTCCCAATCCGATTGAGATATCAAACTTCCCCTGTTAAGAAACAAGCACTGTTGCACCATGTAGTACAATAAGCTTGGTTACCTGCACATGCTCACTCACATAGCAACAGCAGAGCATACTCAGCTCTCGCTTCTGTTGGGCTTGTGAGAAACTGGGAAAACCTGAAATGCGTCAACACCAACTCATGAAGCCTTGCTTAAATTCATCATCAACCCCAGAAAAGAAAATAGTTATGTACAAAACATTACCGGTTCCATGGATGGAATCCGTTCATTGGTTGCCAGATTTCCTCTGCAGGAAGCATGAGAGCCTGGTTCATCCAGATCCGGCCACCGCTCGTCTTGTCGATCTTGATGAACCCTGTTCCAGTCTTTTTTATACAAGAACATGCAAAGTTACATGAATCATAATCATCAAATGTGCCTTATCCCAAGTACAAAAAGGCTTGTATTCTGTCCAATATTAATTGGGTAGGTTGAGTGGTCTGTTTCTAACTTACAAACCATGAAGTTCAATGGTCTTTCATTATAACATTATACCATCTTTGTCAATGGTGAACTGTTTTTAATAGGCAGTCTCTCTCTCATTATAACATTACACCATCTTTGTGAATGGTGAACTGTTTCTTAATCACAATCTATGAAAGACTTCAAGAACATGCTTAAGTCATATAATTTGCAGAAAGGAGATTCGGTTATTCTCCAACCAAAGTCTATATTCCACTCTATATTTTGCCTCCTCCCTTGGCTTTGTTAGAAAAAACATCAAAGGAGCTCTTATAGAGACTGGGAGCATGACAAGAGGCAACTGACAAGGGTTAGGCATTGGCATCGCACAGACAATTTCTTTTGAAAGGACTAATAGACCTGAAGGCTTCTTCATGGGATATACCTCTACTTCCAGATAGACGCTTCATAAGGACGGTGTATAACTAACAGCTTGTGAGGCTGTAGACAATTGTCTGAGAAACAAGCCAAAAGCAGATCATGGCTCGGCTCATGTTCAGATCATAAAGAGCTCGTTCAAACTCGTAAAACAGGCTCGGCAAGCTGAATATGAGCAATAGGTACTCGTCTCAGCTTGAGTCGTACAAGCTAGTTAGGTAGTAAGAAATATATTTTAGATATATTTTACATGTATTTGTTTGTAATCCTATTTCTTCCAGCTCTAATGTATTTTTTCTTTTAATAAAAAAAACAGCTTGAACTCAGTTTGTTTAACTCGGACTGATTATGAGCTCTAACTCAGATTGACTCACAACAAGAATAAGCCAAGTATGAACACTTCATGCTCGTCTATCAGCCCTATAGACAATCAGAGTTCATGGCAGAAGTGTGTAATCTGATTACTGAATATCTGATTCATCCTAAGTGCAAATATGCATTAATTTTAAACACACCACAAGGGTGCACTTTGATGCAACCAGATATTCACAATTTCCTACTTTTGGGTTTTCCTACTTGTGAGAAGGCCAAGATTTCCATGGAGTTATGAAATTGAACTATGAAAACCAACTTTAACAGTACAATGTCAAGCATAGATTGGAAATCAAAGGAAAAAGAAAAACATGAATAATTCGTAGCAATACCGTATGGTGGTGTTTATCGATGCAATTGAGATCTTTGTAGTATTCAATCTCTTACGTATTCCTCCGGAACTTCATTCCTGCTGTAACTCAGTTTCTTCAAGAAGAAGAGGAAGACGAAAGAAGATTGTTTTTAGAAGAATCCATACGAACCAAATTTGAAGGCAAACACAATATGCACAGATGGAGAAGGCATTCTGCCTTTTTTCAATTCTAGAGAAAGGAAGATATGAATTCTTGCTTATTTGAGAAACTCGGATTTGGTTCTGACCCATGTGGAACCAGACCCAGACCTGACTTGAGATTACCGCACCGGTCCAAACCCAAGTCTAATCAGACCCACCATAAGAGAAACCATACTATAAGGATTACTCGAACCATACCATATAAAATAAATTTTTTTAATCATTTTTTACATTAAAATTTTGTGAATAGAAACTCGGGTCAGGCCTGAGTCTAGAATGAAATTTCACAAACCATATCGGGCTCCATATATTCATCAGGAGCTTCAAATTCGATCCAGATTTTAATAGTGCCTTTTTTTTTATCATCAAACCCTAACCCTATAGGGTTTGGTAGGGGCCTGACACATTGACCAACTAGATGATCCTTGGCAACCTCCAAACAGACAAACCTTTTTTTTATTTTTTTTACATTCTGGTAGGCACAAAAACTAGAGTTTAGAACCTCAAACCTAAGGGTGTCAACGGGTCTGGTTTACCAGGACCAAACCCTAGAGAGTCGGTGACAAATAAAAAGGCCCGATTAAGACCTGGGTCCAGACCCGAAGGTCCCATTAATACATCGACCTGGGTATAGTTTATGAAATTTTATACCAGACCTGGACCTGACCTGAGTTTCGATTAAGACCTGGAAATTTTCAATGGAAAATGATAAAAATTATTATTTTATCGGGTATGGTCTGGGTCTGGTTCATGTAGTTCTTATCACATCTGGGTATGATTTCTATTATAGTAGACTCGATTAGACCCAAGTTCAAACCCGATACCATACTTAAAATTCTGGTCCAAGTCTGGTTTCATCTAGGTCCGAACCAAACCCGAGCCATTGACAACCCTACTCAAACTTGAGAAAGGATTTAGTACAGGACCAACCTTGACCAAGGAACCTCGTGCCTTAATTTATCCCTAAAACCCAGACGCCCCAAAGGGTTTGATGTAGTGGGATGGGACCTAGGCTGCTAGGGAGGTGCTCTAGGTTCAAATCTCATGTGTCACTTCTTTCTCAAGAGGAAGGGTGGGAACTCTCCACGGGCAAGCAAGAGGTAAGCCGATGGAGTTTTATGTTGTCAGGACAGCGATCATAAGTACGGCTGGGTACGGTTGGGTTTCTGATCTTATATGGCAGGCCAAGACAGTGGCCATAAATACCAAAAATTGCTAACATTTATAGCAATTTTTATGTAAAACATAGCAATTTTCCTGTGTCAAAATTGCCGGGCTTGCAGCTATTTTCTGTGTAAAACAAAAAACACACATAGAATTGGGAGAAAGCTTGACCAAACAACACCCCCATCTTTGTTCCACAAAAATCGGTAACTCCCCATGATTGTTAGCATTTGCCGATTCTTTGTTCCACAAAAATCGGCAAATGTAGCTGGCAGTCAAGGCTCCTCAAATATTGTCTTCTGAGGATCACGCATGAACGTTATTCACATATGTAGCTGACAGCCAAATGAACTCCTCATGAGGATCACACATGAATGAACTCCTCAAATCCCGTGATTGGTTAGCCAAACCTATGTGTTATCTTATCTTGTACCTTTAGGTAGACCGTATATTACTAAGTGATAAAATGTCACGAATATAGTTATCGTAAGATTTTCTTTTAATAAAAATCAAACTTACATCTCGCGTTAGAGTGTGAATGTGCATTTTTCAAACACTGTTGTTCTCCTTTCATGGTATCAGAGCCACCTTCTCCAACGAGCAAATCAATGACGTCCAATTCATCAAACTCGTTCATCTCAATGACACCCACTGCATCAACAACTCAGTGGAACGCGGTGACAAGTCTAGTCTCGATTAAACTGAATCGAAAAAACTATCTTCTCTGGCATTCGCAGCTGATGTCAGTCATGGTGAGTCAAGACCTCTTAGGTTTTGTCGATGGGTCATCTTCTCAACCCATCGAATTTGTTACCGACAAGGAAGGAAGGCAGGTAGTCAATCCTGACTATCATACTTGGTAAAAAGTTAATCAACTGGCTCTGAGCTGGATTAAAGCTACCGTCTCTAAAGTGATCATTGGACAAATCATGAGATCTAAGTCTGCTCGTAATGCTTGGGTATACGAAAGAAAGCCTATGGTTCACAGTCATCATTATGAATCATGATGTTGAAGAAATAACTACTTTTATCAAGAAAGAATTAATTGACATATTGGCATATCTTGACAAAATCATATTTTTATTTGATTCGTTGGCCGCCTTGCATCATCCAGTTGATGACACAGATCTCAATGGGTTGCCCATTGAGTATGAAAGCTTTGTGACATATGTTACAACTGGAGCTACTATTTGTGACTTTGTTGATCTGTATGATCTTCTTATAAACCAAGAAAAGCGAGTACTCATATTGCACTCAAAATTGTCTGAACCTCAAGAATCAACCCAAACTGCCTTTTATGCCACTCGCAGTAGAGGCCGAAGATGTGGTTCCTACAGAGGTCATTGGAATCAAGGAAGGGGACACGTGCGCAATTCCCCCTCGAACAACAACTTCAATAAAGGTAACTTAAATCAATGAGTACTTGTAACCTATCAATATTGCGGCAAGCGCGGTCACACTGCAAAAGACTATTGGGATATCCCAAAGGCTTTTTTGGCTATGTCCATATAACAGAGTGGGGGCTACTATTGGTACCCAGATACGGGTGCTACTAATCATCTGATGATGAATGAGCAAAACTTTACAAATAAATCCACATATCAAGGGAGTGAGTCTATCATGATAGAAAATGGTAAGACTCTCCTTATTTATCGTACAAGAGACATGGTTCTTTCATCTAGAGAATTTCAATTTACACTAAAGAATATTCTCCATGTTTCTGCCATCACAAATAACTTATTATCTATTAGTCAATTTACTATGAATAATGATTGTATTTTTTAATTCACACCATCTCACTTTATTGTTAAGGATCATCAAACAAGCAAGATTCAACTTCAGAGACCGAAAACCAATGTGGGCCTATATCCAATCAAGGCAAGCAATGATTCTTCATTGATGGCAGCATATGCGGGACAACATGTATATGGCATCGACGGCTTGGACATGCCAATAAGACAATTATGTCATTTCTTAAATCTAACAATGTTATTTCTTTTAATAAAAATAGGCAAATAAAAACCTGTGTTGATTATCTCATTGAAAAGGCTCACAAACAGCCTTTTGGTCACTCCCAATCTAGCAGTTCACGGGCTCTAAAACTCTTGCATGCAGATATTTGAGGCCCTGCGCCTGTGGATTTTCAGGAAGGTTTCAGATACTATTTGCTATTAGTTGATGATTACTCAAGGTTTTGCTGATTATTTTTCATGAAAAATAAATCTAAAGTGTTTGACTGTTTCAAAAATTTTAAGTCCATTATTGAAAATCAAGTTAGCTTTGCTATTAAATCTTTTTAGTCTGACAATGGTGGAGAATTTATAAGTTCTGAGTTCAAAAGCTATCTTCAAAATAATGGTATATTTTATCATTTCTCTTGCCCTTATACGCCTGAACAAAATGAACTTGTCGAACATATTGAAACCGGTCTTAGAATGCTGAGTGGAACAAATTTAGCCTATGCCTATTGGGTTGATGCATTTTGAACAACCACCTACATCATCAACCGACTGCCAACTATAGTTCTAAGACGCCGCACACTGTATGGGCTTTTCTTCTACCACAAACTTGATTATACTCACCTACGAGTATTTGGTTGTCTTTGTTATCCCTTACTCACACCCTATACAGGTCAAAATTTTAGCCTAAAATGCTACTTTGTCTCTTTCTTGGTTATGCATCATGTCATAAAGGTTATCTTTGTTTTCATCCTCCAACTGGTCGCACATATATATCTCGACATGTCTATTTTGATGAGTCATCTTTTTACAGTTCTCGGGACACATCAACCTCACCTCCCCTATCATCTTCAAGCTTAACTCAATGGGGCATTTTCATGTCAGTTGCACCTGGCATCTCCTCCTCATCTGTGTTGTCTCCTTCCTTGTCTTTACCATCCGTATGTCAATCACCCGAGTTTGGCCTAGACCTCTCTCTTGTGTCTCATGTACTTGTTGTGAACATTGGGCTTTATCCACCTTCTTCACTCAGTTCACCATCCCCTGATCCTCACCCATGCCCCCGCTCCCTTGGTATCTCCTGATTCACTCTACTCTAGTCCCGCTCCAACGGATCATTTTGTTCTTCCATCTAGTCCAAGCATTCATTATCTTCCTGATCATTCTCATCCCATGATCACACGGTTCATGACTGGCTCCTTAAAACCCAAATCGTTCATGACTTCTCTTTATCCCCTTATGCTTACCGGCCTTCATGCCTCCCTTCTTGACCTTGAACCTTCTACCTTTAAACAGGCGTCTCAACTTTCCCAATGACAAAAGGCTATGCACGCTGAATATGATGCTCTTATGTTCAACCGCATCTGGCACTTGGTCCCCCTGCAATCTCACTTTAATATTGTTAACTGCAAATGGGTTTATCACATCAAAAGGTACTCTGATGACACCATTGCTCATTATAAAGCTCATCTTGTGGCCAAGGGGTTTCATCAGGAAGAAGGCATCAATTTCTTTGAGACTTTTAGTCCCATTGTTAAGCCTACTACTATTCAGGTTATTCTCTCACTTGTTGTCTCCTCTAACAGGGTTATGCGTCAGCTCGACTTCAAAAATATTTTTTTCAATGAATATCTCGATGAAGATGTGTACATGAGCCAACCTCCTAGGTTCACAGATGTTAAGTTTCCCAATCATCTCTACAAACTCGACCATGCTATCTATGGACTCAAGCAAGCCCCCCGGGCATGGTACCAATGCTTAAGCACATACTTTCTTATGGATTTATCATATCCCAGTCTGATGCCTCACTTTTCATTTATAGAGATCATCATCTGCTTATCTTTTTACTGGTCTATGTAGATAATCTCATCATCACAGCTGATTCTCTAGAAGTCATCACATGCATCATCTCCAATCTCGACTCTACCTTCTCAATCAAAGACTTTGGGTGTTTAAGCTACTTTTTGGGTATCAAGGTTCACTATCTTAAACTCATGAGTCATACTATGAAACTTTGGGAGAGGGTGATTGAGTCTAGGTTGAGGAAGGTTGTCATGATATCGGAGAATCAAT
This sequence comes from Nuphar pumila, assembly GCF_984573655.1. Taxonomy (NCBI): domain Eukaryota; kingdom Viridiplantae; phylum Streptophyta; class Magnoliopsida; order Nymphaeales; family Nymphaeaceae; genus Nuphar; species Nuphar pumila. The sequence goes on along the minus strand of NC_143260.1, from coordinate 105,520,061 downwards.
TTGGTTTTATGCCTGGAAGATCAACTATGGAAGCTATACATCTTCTTAGACAACTTATTGAAAGATATAGAGAGAGGAACAAAGATTTGCATATGGTTTTTATTGATTTAGAGAAGGCATACGATAGAGTACCTAGGGACGTTCTCTGGTGGACAATGATGAAGAAAGGTGTTTCTCTCAAGTACATTAGTATAATTAAAGATATGTATGAAGGAGTAGTAACCAATGTCCGCACTTGTGGAGGGGTGACAACCAATTTTCCGATAACGGTTGGGTTACATCAAGGATCTGCTTTAAGCCCTTTCCTATTTGCGATAGTGATGGATGAGCTTACGAGATCAATTCAAGAAAATGTACCGTGGTGTATGTTGTTTGCTGATGATATTGTTTTGATTGATGAGTCTAGAGCTGGGGTTAATGCTAAGTTAGAATTATGGAGACAGACATTGGAAGCTAGAGGTTTTAAGTTGAGTAAGAGTAAGACTGAATATATGGAATGTCGGTTTAGTAAGCAACGAAGTAGTGATGGGAGTGTAGTGAAGCTTGGTGAGCAAGATATACCGGTGAATGATTATTTCAAATATTTGGGATCCATCATTCAAAAGTATGGAGAAATTGATGGAGATGTAAATCATAGGATAAAGGTTGGGTGGATGAAATAGAAAAGTGCTACTGGAGTGCTGTGCGATCGTAGAATGCCATTGCGGTTGAAGGGAAAGTTTTATAGGACGACTATTAGACCCGCTTTACTATATGGTACGGAATGTTGGGCTGCCAAGAGACATCATATTCAAAAAATGAGTGTAGCTGAGATGCGGATGCTTAGATGGATGTGTGGAAATACAATAAAAGATAAGATTCGGAACGAAGAGATACGTAAGAAGGTAGGTGTTGCACCCATTGAAAATAAGATGCGAGAGAATCGTTTACGGTGGTTTGGACATATTCGGCGAAGGCCTAATGATGCTCCAGTTAGAAGGTTGGAGAAATGGGAAAATATATTAGTTAAAAGAGGTCGGGGTAGGCCTAGGAAGACTTGGATGGAGATGATAGGAAAGGATATGAATGCTTTGAACCTCACCGAGGACATGGCGTTGGATAGAAATGATTGGAGGAAAAGGATTCATGTGGAAGACCCAAAATGAATTTCTTTTTTGGTTCATATCGCTGACCCCAATTGTTTTGGGATGAAGGCGTAGTTGTTGTTGTTGTTGTTGTAAGGTTCACTATCTTAACCACGCAGAGCATCTATCTCAACGTCTTTACATTCTCACTCTTCTCAATAAAGTCGCTATGGTTGATGCCAAGAATGTGACCACTCTGATGAGTGTGTCTCTCAAGCTAGCCACAACAGGCACTACACTCTTTTCAGATGCAACATTGTATCACAGTATTGTGAGAGGCATGCAATACTTGTCTCTCACTCGTTCGGATATTGCGTTCGCAGTCAACAAAGTTTGTCAGTTCATACATCAACCCCATGAAGCGCATTGGATTGTCGTTAAACACATTCTTTGCTACCTAAAGGATACAGTTGAATATGGTTTACTTCTTCATCCATATTCCTCTCTTGTACTTAGTGCATACTCTGATGTAGATTGGGTCGGGTGCTTAGATGATCGCAAATCTACTGGGGGTTTTGTTGTCTTTCTAGGCAACAATGTTATTTCTTGGTCCTCTCGCAAACAACACATTGTTGCCCGGTCTAGAACCAAGGCCAAGTACAAGTCTCTTGTCTGTGTGGCTTTTGAGTTGTTGTGGTTGAAGTTTTTACTCATGGAACTTGGAGTTCATCTGCGCACCCAACCTGTTTTGTAGTGTGATAATATTGGGGCATTATTTTTAGCAGTCAATCCCATGTTTCATGCTCGCATGAAACACACCAAGATTGATTTTCATTTTATTCGAGATCACATTTGTACTCACAATCTCCAAATTCAGTTCATTTCCTCTAGCGATCAACTAGCTGATAGGCTCACAAAACTGTTATCTGCAATCAAGTTTCAAGACTTTCGGGACAAGCTCAACGTGTGTGCCCCCCCATTGAGCTTGAGGGACGTGTTAAGATATGTGATAACTCTGTAAAGTTACACTAAGAGGATCACGATGATTGTTAGCATTTGTCGATTCTCTGTTCCACAAAAATCAGCAAATATAGCTGGCAGTCAAGGCTCCTCAAATATCGTCTTCAGAGGATCATGTATGAACATTATTCATATATGTAGCTGGCAGCTAAATGAACTCCTCAAATCTCGTATTCAAATGATCATGCATGAACGTCATTCACATAGGTAGCTGGCAACCAAATGAACTCCTCAAATATCCTCTTCAGAGGATCACGCATGAATGAACTCAAATCTTGTGATTGGTTAGCCAAATCTGTGTGTTATCTATTAAGAAAATTAATTCGAATAGAGCAGCTGCTGATATTCAAGATCAGCATCCAGATTGTAATCTCAGGAAATCACGTGAATCAAGGAAACAAGATGGAAATAAAAAAGGTTATGGTAACAACCAGGAAAATGACTATGGCAACTTATCTTATCACATTCCAAAAGAGAAGGATACTCTAAAATTTTTGTAACTGCCTTTTAGTCGATCTTTATGGTCTGCAATGTGTATATATATTGAGTTTTGGTGATAAATAAAACACACTGAGTGAGGTGAGGTTTATTTCCGTGGATGTAGGTTCACTGTAGAACCGAACCACGTATATTGCTTGTTTTCTTCTTTTGAGTTTCTTCTTTATGGTATCAGAGCCTCTGAAGTGAAGGTTTTTTTTTTACTTCATCATCCTCATGACATCCTCATCTAATGCTATCGTAAGTTCAACTTACTCTCACCCCTCCTCTTGAATGTATCAAACTTTGTTATCATCAAATTGAATCAGTCAAATTTCCTTTAATGAAAAACACAAGTGATGGCACTCATAGAGAGCCAAGATATGCAGGGATTTCTTGGAGATGAAACTCCTATGTCGCCAGCTATGATAGCTGACGCTTCTGATGTGAGTAAACAGAATATAAACCCAAGTTTTGTTGCTTGGCGTCGATCTAATCGACTGCTAAAAGGGTGGATTACTGGTACACTTTTGAAAAATGTACTAGGACTCGTTGTTGGTTTAGAAACCTCAAAGGAGATATGGTTGACTCTTGTAGATGCTTTCGCACAAGAGTCACAAGAGCGAATATTCCACCTCACGCACATGATGACTATGTGCAAAAAGGGATCAGACTCCATTGACGAGTATGATAAAAAATTTAAAGTCATTTGTGATGATTTGGCTGCTATAGGTAAACCTGTTAAAGATAAAGAAAAAGGCTTTTGGTTTTTGCAAGGTCTTGGGCAAGGGTACGAGTCTTTTATAACATCCATGTTAAAACCCTCAGTTCCTCCCTACAAATAACTTGTTACTCTTTTGCAAAGTCTAGAAGTCTGAAATAAAATCTATGAAACTAGTGCCCAGCCGCAAGTTGCTTTTTATACTCAACGTGGTCAAAATAAAAGATGAGGAGGATACCACTAGTTTAACTCTAGAGGTCGTGGTTTTGCCACAAGTGGTCGAGGTAGTGGTCCTAACAACCTGGGAAGTAAACAACAAGATGGAAATCAAAAAGGAAAAGAAGATATTGTTGTCTGTCAGATTTGTAAAAAGAAAAATCATACCGCTTTGAAATGTTACAACTGCTTCAACCATGCCTTTTAATCTGAGGATGCTCCATATGCTCTTGCTGCCATGACTATCAAAGAAAGCCAAGATGCTGAATGGTTCGTGGACATGGGCGCCACCGCACATATGATTGGTGATGCAGGTAAGCTTAAGAATCACACTCATTATTATGGCCATGATTCAGTTGTCGTTGGAAATGGGAATAAAATTCCCATTACACATGTCGGAGAAGCTAAGATTTCATCAAACATTCCTTTGAAAAATGTGCTTTATGTTCCCAGTCTTACAAAAGATCTCGTCTCAGTGAGTCAACTCACTCATGATTTACCATATATTTTTTAATTTACCTCAGTTGGTTGTGTGTTAAAGGACAGAAGAACAAGCAGGATAATGGCAACAAGGAGTGAGCAAGGTGGTCTTTATGCTATGGACATAAGGGATCAACAACAGCCATTATTTTACTCCTCTCATTTCAAGCGTGTTTCTAAAAATAAGTGGCATGAACGTTTAGGACACCCCCAAATGAATATCATTAAGCATCTTAAAAGTAAACATCTTATTGAAGTTGTTTCCAGCAAAATTTGTGAGTCCATTTGTAGTAGTTGTCAAATGGAAAAAACATGTGTAACGACTCCAACTCATACCCCTTGAAAATGCAGATTTTTTTTAAAATTGTTGCGAAAATCTTCCCAGAAACTCGGAGCATTTATAGTTTCACTCCCAATTGGATAACCAAACACACAACAATAGAGCTTACACTTATCATCCATACCAAACCAAACCATTATTCATTTATTTGAAAGAAAGAATGTTTAAGCAATAATTGTAAGAGACATATCAGAGTTATTTAAATGACATAAAAGTAAATAACGTAAAACTGAGTCACGATGTTCTTCTGTGAACCGTCAAACAAGAATGTGACACTCGTAACTCTCTTAGAAGTCAGTCGCTTCACTGATCACTTGCGGTTATGAAAAACCATAGAAGTAGGGTGTCAGAACCGAAATCCTGAGCACAGGTACTTCTAATGAAACAAGTGAGCATAACGAATATAAATAAGATTTCATACAATCATTTAGAGAAAAGCAATTATGACAACTTCATAATTTCAATTAAGCATTCATGCAACATGGAATAGTTTCTAAGCATGAAAAATCATCAAACAATAGCATGGATCACAATTTAAGTAAGCAGGACATTTAACATGCATTAAAAATTAAACCTTATGCATTCACCATCATGTAACGATTAAGGGAACAGGTAAAATATGCATGTTATAATGCATAGCAAGATTATGCATGATTTATATGCAATACATGAATATTTTATTATCTTTCATTAAAGTTTTACCTTTTCATATGCATGCTCTATTAAATGCATACAATTTAAGTTTTTTTTTAATTAATTACTATTGCCCGCGGATACACCAAACGGGTACAAGCCCCGAGGTCAAGTTAGGTTCCCAAAGTAACTCAGCACATAAGTTGTATTTTCATTTACTGGGTTCCAAACTTAGCCCTCGACCGAATCACCTTCGGAACATTAGACCTCCACATCTAATATCAGGGACACCAAGAACACCTCACGCCCACAGGTGCCACTTTCTTGGTATACCAAAACAATAATTGTGTCTAACACACCACCCCCAAGTCAAGTGGCGGACTCTCCCTAAAACCGTGGTCAGGAGAAAGAACCTCAATATTGGGTTCAGAAAAAAAGTAAAGCACACATAGTGTTTGTATCCTCGTGGTCTCCCAAAACTGAATCTCTAGGATTTTTATTCTTTCGATAAGAGATCTGAGAATGTATATTACATTGTTCTTATTCATTATTCTTTTATTAAAAACCAATTATTGAGTTTTGCAATTCAGCATGCAAAAGCAATGGCAAAAGCTCGCATCTACCCTTGCGAGAACCATCACGGGACTCCCGTTCGTGGAAACACATAAAACAATGCAATATAGTGCAATCAAAATAAATGTAATTTTTGTGATGCATTTAAAATATATAAAGAAAGAGCAAACCAAATTTCGAGGCCCACCATGCTCATACTGATTCATTTCGAACATCAATGCATCGTATGCAAAAATTATAACAATATGCAAATTATGCAATGATACCAACATTATTCTAAATGCACATTCATTCATACCAATTCAACAATATGCATAAGCTATCACAGTCATATGCATGTGTTCACCATCCATGTGAAATTGCTTTCATGAAATCACTTAACACAAATGCATTCATGATTTATAAGTGCATGAGAACATTTATGCAGGATTGTACATGCCAAACACATATAAATTTCATGTATACATATGCACTTGAAACCAATTCATAAATGCACGATAATTAAATATGTTCCATAAATGTAGGCACATGAAACTATTCATTCATAACATATATTAACATCCACACACATGAACATAACCTGGATCTAGAATTTGAATTTCAGGGCAGCACACATTCATATCATGTATGCACCTGTACCAAAACAAACTTTGTCATAACATGTTAACATGCATGCATTCATATCCAACAAGTCATATAGGAAATAAACCACATGCTTTCTAAATGCACATCCATATATGCAAACCTTTATCATGCGTACGAAACAAAAATATTCATTAGCATGTATTTACTTAATTCATATGCAACTATATCAAGTGCATGTTTTCATTTAATGCATTCACTTATATTGAATGCATGTTTTTAATTCATATACTCACATCACATGAAAGCCTTCATTCATAAGTCCCTTTTTTTTTACACATGTGACTACTTGTGTAACTATATATATGCAGCATGACCCAACAATTAAGATTGATACATATTCACAAAATACCCATGTAGTAACATTGCCTTAAAATATCGATCACGCAAAATGTGTTAATCATAAGCAGGTAAAAATCTGGAATCTACAATGGGCAGCACACAATACAAATGATATATGTATTTTTTTTTCTAAAAAACTTTGCACCCAACACATTTTGAAAATTAGTATGCACAACCTATTATGAGCAAAAGTTTCCAATCTAAATAAGATTATAGTTAATTCATCAATTTCCTTTTTTTGATTTCTGATGTTTCTCTACTTCTCTATATAACTAGGGAAAATTAAACTTAGTCAAAACTATACATAATCAGTTATTGTGTTTAGTACTGCATCAGTGCATAGGATATCCTCGTTCTTACCAGATTTCCATCTAAATCAAGCATGGAAACCCACTCATACTCGTTTTTCTCACCTAGATGAAAAGAAGACCCATACCTTTAAACTGATGCTTTGGAGGATGCTGATGGCGAGGACTGGCTCAAGCGGGGGTCGTCGAGGTGTGTGACGAACATAGGAAGGAGAAAGTCATTGAAAAGAAGAGGTTAAAAGAGATGAAGAGAGGAGAGCAGAGAGGCGGCAGGGGCATGCCATAGTCCACTGAATCTCAGAGGTAGCAGGGGTGAGCCCCTCTACCTGATGGAAATGGGAGGCGATAGGGGTCATGCCCTTGTCAACTAGATTCCCAGAGGCAATAGGAGTGAGCCCCTGCCTGCCAGGATCGAGAGGCGACAAGGGTCCATGCCCCTGTCAGTCGGACTCCCAGAGGCTGCAGGGGGGAGCCCCTACCTGCCAGGATCGAGAGGGTGAGAGCGTGGCAGGGGGGTGTCGACCTTCTGTCGGCTCTTTGACCAACAAACGAGAGAGAGGAGGAGGGAACGACAAAGGCTACTGGCTCTCTGTCGATCCTTTGACAACCACAGAGAGGAAGGGTCGGTCCGGGTTTGGGTCTAACCCGGGTCCAAATTTATTTATTTATTTTTTTGAAAAAATGAGGGGTTTTACATCCTACCCCCTTAAAAGAATTTTGTTCACGAAATTTCATTTAAAGATTATCCGCAAAGATCATGTTCTTAGTTAATCAATATTAATGAGGATGCACCACGTGTGAGTGATCCCAAACACGTATGCTTTTAAAGTGATCAAGACAATTCATAATGAGTCCCTAAGAAATGTTTCAGTTGGACAAAATATATGTGTAATTTTCTTAATAAACTTTTGTTTCTTGAATGGGGTCTCTGTATTTTATCATAATCATGTTATCGTTTGTTGTTCTTGCTATTTCTAACACACTTTGTCCGAAATAACCTTAACTTATTCTCATATCTCAAGGCCTTGTGTGGCCAACCGTCATAACTTTGCTTAAGGTGTCATTCTCAGATGGCCCTATCTTTCCTTAAAAGACCCAAGCATAACCTCTTATCAAAATCTAAGATCAATAAAGATTTGATTCTCTAATCGTTCTATAACAGAAAGCGAAACGTATAAATTCATAACTAGCTATCTCAATCAACCTTATTAAACTCCAAATTAAGGCTTTATATTGGGTTTAAAGCCGATAAAACATTAGGCTTGAATTTAATGGTCGGAAATAAAACTCTTTATCTTGTTTTGATTGGCTCATTACGACCTTGTCGATGGGACCTGGTCCAAGCCCAGACTCAAAGACATTGGTCTAAAAAACGAGCCTCAAACGATTTTTCTCTGAGACTTAGCCAAAATTTTAAAAATCTCATGAAATGACTAAGTACGAAAATACGTGATATTACATCCCTACCCCCTTAGGATTGATCCCTGACAAATTACTTTCATTCAATCACACTATGACTTTTGAATTCAAACCAAATAAAAATTTAAACTATGAATGCAATCAATCATAAAGAGTTCATATGCTTTAAATAAAAGTATTAAATAGCCTTACCAGTAAAGAAGACTGCTATGGAGCACGAGGCACGACTTGCTGACACTTCAGAATAGGGCTCACTTACCAAAATTTAAAAACTTAATGCTAAAAAGATGATAAAAGTGTAAGATTTTGTGGTTGCTCTTATACCAAACTTGTAACTTGAAAATAAATTTTTTTTTTTAAATCATTGCGAAAATTTTCTCAGAAACTCGAGGCCTTTACAGTTTTACTCCCAATTGGATAACCAAACACACCACAATAGAGCTTACACTTATCATCCATACCAAACCAAACTATTATTCATTTATTTGAAAGAAAGAATATTTAAGCAATAATTGTAAGAGACATATTAGAGTTATTTAAATGACATAAAAGTAAATAACATAAAACTGAGTCACGATGTTCTTCTGTGAACCGTCAAGCAAGAATGTGACACTCGTAACTCTCTTAGAAGTCAGTCGCTTCACTAATCACTTGCGGTTGTGAAAAACCATAGAAGTAGGGTGTCAGAACCGAAATCCTGAGCACAGGTACTTTTAATGAAACAAGTGAGCATAACAAAGTGTTTTCTACGACAGTTTTTCTTATTAATCGTCTCCCTACATCTACCTTAGGAATGGACTCTCCATTTTTTTAACTTTACCAAAGATATCCAGATTACTCAAGTACGAGAATCTTAGGCAGTCGATGCTTTTCATATTTAAAAGGATATGCTTCTAACAAATTTGATCCAAAGTCTCTTCCCTACATTTTTGTTGGATATAGTCCTCAATATAAAGGATACAAGTGTTATCATCCTAGTAGCCGACGTATTTATATGTCAAGACATGTGGGTTTTGATGAAAACATCTTACCTTTTAAAGATCTGGGATCCCTTTACAAAAATCCAGAATCAGAAAATGATTTTTCTTCCTTCAATGACTTGGAGATTTTAGATAAAACTAGCACGGAGGAGTTTTTTTCAAACCCACGGATGCATGTTCATGAAAGCGAGGATTGTCATACTTCTTCAAATGAAAGACAAGAAGAAGGCCTTGAGAATCAAGATATGCAAAATGAAGATTGCCATACTCATGAAAGCCAAGAAGAAATTATTAAGAGTCACGATACTGATCTTGATGAGATCATAGAACCGACATGTGTAGAATCTAGTGATCATGGGGAGACCACCGTTGGGCATAGAACCATAGTTACACGAGGAATGACAGGTATATTTAAACCTAACCCTAAATATGTGAACATACACATGATCTATGATTGTATTCCCAAAGAACCAAAAGGTGTCCAAGAAGCTTTGGCTCACCCATGTTGGAAATCAGCCATGGATGAAGAGATTGTTGCTCTTCAATCTAACAAAACTTGGGATCTCGTATCTTGGCATCCTTCTATGAATGTAGTGAGCTCCAAATGGGTTTTCAAATCCAAGCTTAAGTCTAATGGAAGCCTTGATCGCCTTAAAGATCGCCTCGTTGCTCGTGGGTTCACCCAAATTGAAGGCATTGATTTTAAAGAAATGTTTTCTCCTGTTATAAGGGTTGCAAGCATTCGTCTCATTTTTACTATTGCCACTATAAAAAGATGGGAGATACGCCAATTGGATATTAAAATTGCTTTTCTTCATGGATCACTCCATGAAACGATTTATATGGAACAACCATTTGGATATGAAGATCCGCTTTTTCCTCACCATGTTTGTCGTCTTCGAAAGGCTCTGTACGGTCTAAAGCAGGCCTCTAGAGCGTGGTTTGAACGGTTAAGTGATTTTTTGCTTCAATATGGGTTTCAAAACAATTTTTCAGATGCCTCTATGTTTGCCTATCACTCTCATGGGGATTGCCTTATTTTACTTGTATATATGGATGATATGGTCCTCACAGGGAGTAGTTCACGACTCATTAATCAGTTTATGGATCAATTCATACATGAGTTTCCAGTAAAAGATATGGGAAGACTTCAATACTTTCTCGACATAGAAGTCATTCACACTCAAAGTTTTTTTTCTGTGTCAAACCAAGTATGCTCGGGATATACTTGAGAAAGCACAAATGCTTGATTGTAAGCCCTTAAGCCCTCCTATGGCCACTAAGGCAGAGCAAACTACTCTCAATGATAAGGTTCTTGATCACCCTACTTTGTATCGTAGTATAGTTGAAGCACTGCAATATTTGACTATCATAAGGCCCGAATTATCTTTCTTTGTAAATTTTGTAAGTCAGTTTATGCATACTCCGACAGAAGGGCATTTTCAGAATGTTAAACGGATCCTTCGATATGTTAAAGGCACCACGGATTTTGGAGTTCAAATATTATCTCACAGCTCGTTAGACCTTTATGCATTTTCAGATACAGACTGGGCTGGATGCCAATTCACCAGAAGATCAACAACAGGATATTGCACTTTCCTTGGAGCCAATTGTATATCTTGGAGTGCAAAGAAACAGAGCACTGTGGCCAGATCTAGTGATGAAGCAGAGTATTGATTTATCGCATCCACCACAACGGAAATCACATGGCTACTATGGGTTCTTCAAGACATTGGAGTTCGTATTCCTCAAACCCCCATTCTTCATTTTGACAATTTGAGTGCTCTTCATATGAGCATGAATCCAGTGTTTCACAATCGGTCCAAGCATATTCAAATAGATTTTCATTATGTTAGAGAGATGGTTGCTTATGGAAATCTTGTCACAAAATTTGTTCCCTCTCACAAGCAGATTGCAGACATTTTTACTAAGCCTTTGGGAAAGGCTCATTTCTTAAGCTTGAGAGACAAACTCGGCCTCTGCAGTCAGCATCGTTTGACAGGAAGTATTAAGGAAATTAATTTGAATAGAGCAGTTGCTGATATTCAAGATCAACATCCATATTGTAATCTCAGAAAATCACGTGAATCAAGGAAACAAGATGGAAATAAAAAATGCTATGGTAACAACCAGAAAAATGACTATGGCAACTTATCTTATCACATTCCAAAAGAGAAGGATATATCTTATCACATTCCAAAAGAGAAGGATACTCTAAAATTTTTGTAACTGCCTTCTAGTTGATCTTTATGGTCTGCAGTGTGTATATTGAGTGAGGTGAGGTTTATTTCCGTGGACATAGGTTCACTGTAGAACAGAACCACGTATATTGCTTGTTTTCTTCTTTTGAGTTTCTTCTTTATTATCTTATCATGTACCTTTAGGTAAACCGTGATAAAATGTTACGAATGTAGTTATCGTGAGATTTTCTTTTAATAAAAATCAAACTCACATCTCACGTTAGAGCGTGAGTGTGCATTTTTCAAACACTATTGTTCTTCTTTGGGTAGAAGGCCTACGGGTCATGAACTTCTTTTCCCAAATATCTCTTTAAGCACAACGATTTTCTGTATTTTATGTGATCCTAGTACTTTGTAAAGGACTCGGACCCTATCACTTGGTCTACTTAGATAGAGATGTTTACTTGGGCCTACGGCTTCCCAAAGATTGCGCTATAAGTACACAGCAATTTTCTGTATTTTATGGTCCTAATACTTTGTAAAGTACTCGGGCCCGATCACTTGGTCTACTCAGAGAGAGAGAGAGAGAGAGAGATGTTTACTTGGGTGTGGGTGTGCTGAAGGTCCTGAAACTTTTGGAATTCGGGGAGGATATCGTGGCCTTGGGCATAGTCGAAGGCGTCCTTGTACTGGGAGGAGTAGTCGCTCCTCTGGGGCTTTGTGTGTCGCCTGGGAGCCAGCCCCTCCATTTACTCATTCATCTCCTCCTCGATTTTCATCTCTTCCCCTCGGGAGAGGTGGACGTCGGTCCTGTTGGGCCTCTCCATTTACATTTCATTCACCACACACGAGAGAAATGGAAAGTTTTTGGGTTGTGGGGATTGCTTCAATATCACCAAATCCCTGTGTTTGCTTTTGTAGGACTCAAGCTACAAAGAGAGAACATTATCCAATGGCCAAATTACATAGATACTCACTCAAAGGAAACATCGAATAAAGACTACTTTTACTCATTTCATAAACCAATCCATATTTTCAACGTGAAGCATAGGCGCCTGGGTAAGGGTCCTAGCCTCAGAGTTTTATGCTGCCGGCACGACCTAGGTATAGCAGGCTCAGCGAGCGAGACCAGACCAGACCAGGTCTTTGTGTTGGGTGCGGTTTCTTCAAGATATAAATCCAAAACAATGCCTATGTTTTCAAGTATGACATTTTTTTATGACAAAGTACCCTCACTGAGAACCGGGTCACCAATGAACCCACCCTCCTGCGAAGTAAACACTGAGTGGGATCACCAATACGTAAGTCCTTACCCCGAGCCCACCAGTTAAGGGCACTGGCACACCTGATGAGAGTCCAATCAATAAATGTCCATATTTTAGAAGAACTACACACATAAGGACCTAAGTTTCCTCAACCCAGGTTTTATAGGTTCACCAGAAGTTACCTAAATTTATCAAATTACCTTTCTTATATACTAAGCTAAAGGTAAAATTAGGACTATCAACGCCTCAGGTTTGTGTTAATTACCGGACCTGAACCCGAAACCAAGTTCTCGGGTATGGGTATGAAAAAATTTAACATGAATATTCAAGTTGACCCGAACCCAACCCAAGTATTTTTTGGATATTCATTATGATCCAGCTGACTTGAGTATTTTATATGTATTTTTAGTAAGAATATGCATTTTAAACACCCTTTAAACTATATGGATTGGGTTTAATTGGGATTTATTTTCTTGAACGGACATAACCCACTTTGGGTACTCAAACTCAACTGGCTGTTAGTTGGACAGGTTCAAGTAAACAATCACCGACGCTTAAAGCAAGGTTAAAATGGACATTTTGTGTAAGTAATGATTCAAAATGAATAACCATGGATTGCATGTCATTAGGTCGGTTTCTGAAATACGAGGTAAATGATGGGTCTTTGATACAAATTTATTTAGTCGGATTCAATGGGCTTATTAGGGAATTAGTTTTGAAGTTGAATATAGTGAAGATTTGAATCTGAATAGATGATCTTATGTTCAATTATAGATCTTATGATTGGACTTCTGTTTGATTAAAAGGCATCAAATTCAAACACAACTAGTTCTCTAATAAGTTGAAAATATGACAAGATTGGTCGTTGATACAAATTTATTTAGTCGGATTCAATGGGCTTATTAGAGATTTAGTTGAATCTGACAAGAGATTTTTGAAGATGAATATAGTGAAGATTTGAATATAAATTGATGATCTTATGTCCATTTAAAGATCTTATGATTGGACTTCTGTTTGATTAAAAGGCGTCAAATTCAAACAAAAGCCAAATTCAGTTAATCTAAATTCAAAGAAGTCCACTGTTGCAATCTCACAAGCCCAAGGTTGCTTAACTGGTCAAATCTGAACCTTTAATGGGTAGATTTGGCAAAAAGTGTTTATTCGATCCAACCTATCTATGGCTCTATACTGCTCTGCACAAGGACATTGACCATGACTTTTAGGTAGACTTTTTTTGCAATTGAAAATGACATATCTTGATGGTTTGGTGCATAAAAAATATCTAGCAAATGCAAAAAAAAAAAAAAATGTTCCAGCTAAGGAGTGTAGCACCAAAATAGTGATCTTGTGGGGGCAGACAGAGCAGTCATGACCACGTGATCAATGAAGCCTTCGAAGCATTTGTGGTCTAAACCACAATTATGGAAGTTTGACACTAGCTTAACACTGGTTGGGGGGAGGAGACACCGCGTGGCCAGCAGGGTGGTTGTGAAGGCGTTGAGATAAAGGCATTGGCTCAAGCCCCACTGGTAAAAAAAAAAATGACACTAGCTTCAAGGCAAGATTGTCACTCATTTTTTCTTTTTTCTTTTCTTTTTGTTGTTGTTTTTAACTTATTTTTGTCACCCAAACACCTTATAAACCAGGTTTCAAAGAAACTTGGTTTGGACCGTCATCCAAACAGGGCCTTAGTGAATGAGCCAGTTTGATCTTCAATCGGTGGGTTTATAGTCCAAATCTATTATTTTTAATTTTGAGTATATATATATATATATATATTCGTGAATGAAACAGCTCGAGTTTGACTTTTTAACTTGAGCTACCAATGAGCTCAAGCACGCTCAGCTCGGGTAACAACAAAAAATGAGTCAAGCTTGAACACCCTCTCTTGTTTTGATCTAGGAAGCACAACACTAAATCAATAGATTATCTCCATGGTCAACCACGACAAAAATTCCAATAAAACTAAATCAATAGTAGTATACCCTAGGGAAAACATTGAGATAAGGTCTCACCATCAACTCATTGTTAGATGAAATGTAATCACTGTGGCATAGTTTGCCACCACCTGAATTAGATCATAAATTGAGTTCAATCATGTACCCTTCCTATAACATCACTCCTTGAGTTGCAAATAACAGACAAATAGATACACAATGCAAAGTCTTCAAGAGCAACAGCAATCTACGCTCAATGCAAATGATTTTTTGTTGTTACACAGAGAAACTGTGCCCCAGATCGGAGACCTGATTGTGCTGGTCTTAGCCTGTCGTACCTACAGTTGCCATACCAGTGGCGTAAAACTCCGTGAGCAACATCAGTCTACCCTCAATACAAAGGTGATTGGCAGGAGACAATTCCACAGTCAAAATACAGCTTATAGCACGCTACCTTATGCATATGCTGATTCAACCACACGATTGTATCTTGGATATCTTCCATGTTCAGCAAAACTATGAGCATACTAAATTATCCAAATTATCACGCTTCAAGCTAAAACCACCATGGAATTGCACTATGCACCAGTGATTTTGGTAGAATAACACTCTCTGAAGGAAGCCTTTAACCTAATGAGATACCAAGCAAAAAATACAGATACAAAAAAGTGTAAAACAGAAATCAATGAGAATAGCCAGGCCCTAACAATCCAAACCATGAATAAAGTGTGTGCGACTTTGCTTATTTGAGCTCCAAACCAAATAAGAAAAGAGCAAAAGGAAACCTTATTCTTCTTTTCTGATGTTTCTGGAGCTCAGAGTTCACAAACGCTTAAGAAAACTATACAATTATAACTACCAACCAATTGATCTCCAGAGAAAAGGATAAAACAAAATTCCCTCTAAATAGATTGAAGGAAAAAAGGTGGGAAGAAAAACAATATCTCAGGTAATAACTTAGCAGTGATACCCTGTAACCTTGCATTCATCCAGCACAAGCGGTTGAGATTGTAGTGCAGAACCACAGCACAGAATTGAGACACAGTTGTCTCAGATCATCTTTGTCCGCTGTCAGCAGTAAACAAACAAAAATTAGAAAATGCATGTCATCGAGTTTAAGACCATGGACATAAGACAGGTGGTACTCGATTTAGCGGGTCCACTTCAGGCTCTTCAATGACATAAGACACCAACAGTCGAGTCGATCAAGTCCATGAATAACTTAAACTGGAATGTAGAAGCCAGAAAATGTAAAAGTCTCTTGGAGTCCTGAGCTAGGCCACTGAAGCCTTTACAGACTGACGCATAAAGATGCATGAATATGACATATAGTGTACAGGTCACCCATGAAAGTAAGTCAACGTTTCTTCTCAATAAGAACATAAGGAGTTCTTTAAAAGCTCAAGACAAGCACATACCTGACATGAGTTAGCAGATGGTCAACATGCACAATGAACAGCTCAGAACATAATAAAAACTTAGATTGGAAAACTCAGGCGACAAAAAGACATTGGCGGTCAACTGCCAGTTTGGGTATCTTGCAAGACAATGACACTTCTAGAAATTGATTCCCAATATTCTGAGATCCTGTAGCAAATTTCACAGGACAACTGGAGATCCTAGAACTAGATCAGCAGATCATGCGAAATCATGACACACTAGGATCTCAAGGAAGCCCGACTTCAAGGGACGCCCTAAATAAAAGGATCTGGGTTTTCCCCTAGGATAATTCAGTGGGTTCAGATCTAAGGAAGCAAATGCTGTAACGCCCCAAAATTTCAAACTTTCGAACCTTTCAGAAAACAGGCAAGAGACTAAAAGAATCTCTTTATTACAGAGTTGGTTTATGAAATCAGCGGAAGACCATCCTTTTGTTAATTTTAGAAAGGCAAGCTGACCACTTTGGGCATGTTAGCTGAAGAACCAAAACATACAACCCATGCTACTTGAAAAAGACACTTTCATTAAAAGAAGGTTCCAAAAGTACAAAATTCGGATGTCCCAAGGAAAATCCGTTACAAGACCCAAAAACATCAGGACGCGAGCTAAGAGCAGGAAGAAGAAAGTCTTGAAGCCATCTTGTCATCGCCCGTGGAGTACTTATTCATCACCTGTACCCATAGAATGGGTTAGTTTCGCAAAAAACTAGTAGGTGCACAAGAGAGACTACAAGGAAACTGAATTATGTACATTTAATTCAGTAGGTTACGCAGTTTAAAGCAGATATGCAGTTAAACAGGTAAGCAATGCAAGCAGGTAAATAGTGCAAACGCGTAAGTAGTGCAAGCAAATCAGTAGTGCAAACGAATAGGTAGTGCAAGCGAGTCAATAGTGCAAGCGAGTCAGTAGTGCAAGCGAGTGCAAGCGAGTCAGTGGTGCAAGCGAGTGCAAGGGAGTCAGTAGTGCAAGCGAGTACAAGTGAGTCTCACTACTCAACAACCAGTGTGAACAGACTTTATGTTTCGATATTACTGGCCTGCGGGTACGCGCAGGCAAAACGTAGAAACAACTGAGACTAGTTCGGGCGTCTATTATTCTATGTATTTTGAATAATCTGAATAGCTAGTTGAGTCCGCTCCAAAGGGACGACTTTAGCCGAGAGAGGATTCCCCAAAGGAGGCAGTGCCACGGATGCATCCAACTTCTGCAGAAGTGTTGAGCTAACTATTGTAGCCCCTTTCCCCTAACTCCAATGACTGGGGAAGCCGGATCATTGCTCGTAGGGTGGTTGTTAACAACCTGTCCATTGGAGTTTGTACCGCTCTGTCCTCTCCCTTGACAGACCACTAGAAACGAATAGGTACGTTAGGGGTTGCTTAAGTAACGACCCATTCTATGTTGTGGTCTTTAAACCACTTGAGCATCTTGCCTGTGAAGGCGAATGTGAGGCCATTTATGTGATTCCAGCATTGTGCATTTTGCACTGTTCGAGGTCGCACGACCGTCTCATCCGATCATCGCAGTACTAGACGTGTCGTGCACGACTACAAGTACTCTAGGATGAAGGGGGTATAGCTCCTCAAAAGAAGCCTCAACAAGAGTGTTTCACAAAGATGTAAAGTTTATCAACTTTACTATATCCTTTGAAATAGCAGTACCTTGTGCCAACATTATGCCTGCGATTTTCTAGAACCTCATCCGCTATCGGGGTATGTACATGCCTCGCATGACTCGACACCGGCCTCGATAGACGGGATACAGGTTTCTCAACAGAACCTCCAACTCGTCTGCAGGACTGCATACTCAAGGAGTCAAAATCCTTGCAAGATATCCCCCTCCTTAGACGGGGATGTAACGTTAGCTCCTATCTCAACTCTCGTCGCAAGAGAGAGAGGTGAATGCCTGAGGATGCCTTTAAGGCATATGCAAAGAGCAAAAACCTGTGTGGCATCTGCAATAGCAAAGCAGTAATAATACATACAAAAACAAGAGCCTAGGCGCAAAGCGCGACGACAAGGTAAAGGCGGTAAGCAGAAGTGCAACGCTGAACCTCGCCACGATGCGTGACGGCACATACAAACCATAAGCAAGAATGCAACACGAGATCTCAACGTGATACACGATGGCAAGTATAGACTGACATAAGGTAAAGGGCAAGGATCGCGAAACCGCGTCCTTGAGTTAAGTGCATACTCGTATAAATATATATATATATATATATATTTGTATATATATATATATTCATTTAATGATCATTTTTAGTTTAATTGAACTTAATTCAATTATCCAAGTCTTTCGTACAATCTTCCCCTACCTTGGAGGGTTACGAGCTTGCTGACGTCTGCGGACGTACACAATTGACGGCTCGGGTCGCGGAGCGCGAGTGAGATCCGTCGTAGCTGCGAATATGCGATATTAACATGCAAACCCAGACAAAAGCAAAAGCAAGGCAAAGACTCAACTTCTCCAATACATAGAGCTGGGGCCAACAGTCCCAAATGACTCTCAAAAGAAAAGGATGGGGCAAGGCCAAATGAGCCTTGCCGCCCAAAGAGGGATGTAGTCAATGCGAGCAGATGACTCACGCTCACTAGGAATTCCTCGTTGGAGATCAACAATTGTAATGATCTGTCCCCATTACGATGTAGCTTCCAAAGATTCCCCGGGCCTGTCGACCAAGGGTATCGGCTCGCGCACAAAGGGGCAGGGGGCATCGGCCCCTGCTAGCAAACAAAAAGCCAGGGGCCGATGGCCCCTGTTAGCAAACAGAAAGGCAGGGGCCAATGGCCCCTGCTGGCACACAGAAAGGCAGGGGCCGATGGCCCCTGCTGGCGAAAAGAAAGGCAGGGGCCTGGCCCCTGCTGACAAAAAGAAAGGCAGGGGCCATAGGCCCCTGCTGACAAAAAGAAAGGCAAGGGCCATAGGCCCCTGCTGACAAAAAGAAAGGCAGGGGCCTATGCCCCTGCTGACAAACGAAAGGCAGGGGCCGATGGCCCCTACTGGCGCAACAAAAAGAGGCAGGGAGGAGGGGCTCGACCCCTCCCCTGCCGTAGCAGAGAGCAGGGAAGAGGGGCCAGGCCCCTCCCCTGCCGTACGGAAGTAGGGAGGAGGCTCCGCCCCTCGCCTGTCGTACGAAAGCAGGGAGGAGGCTCAGCCCTCCCCTGCCGTAGCAGAGAGCAGGGAAGAGGGGCCCGACCCCTCCCCTGCCGTACGGAAGTAGGGAGGAGGCTCCGCCCCTCGCCTGCCGTACGAAAGCAGGGAGGAGGCTCAACCCTCCCCTCCCTGTGTAACGAAGAAACGAGGGGGAAGGAATGAGAGAGAGAGAGACGGAAAGAGGGAGAAGAAGGGGAGGAAGAACGTACCTGGTGGTCGGCGGCGGCGGCGGAGAGAGTCGCCGACGGCGATCGGCTGACGCTGGTCTCCGGCGAATCGAGGGTGACGAGAGGCGGTGGGTGTCGGGGAGAGAGATGAGAGGGTCGAGGTGGAAGGGCGGTGAGGAGGGTTTCGTAACCCTTCTTCCGCCTGCCTCGCTGTCTTAAAAGACAGCGAGAGGCGGTGGTCCGGGTCGGGTCCAGGTCGGGTCCGGATCCGGCCCGAATCAAAACATTTTTTTTTTGCCGTTACAAATGCCCTTGCAGTGATTGCCAACAAAAACTTCCCTTGACTGGTGAGAATTGGAAATGGCTCGGGTATATGGAAGAAAGTTGTGGATTCTCGTGAACCAAGACATGATTTCAACTGCATTTTACCCAAGAGCAGCTGTAATTTGGCCATATCCTCCAAAAAAAAGGACAGAAAAGACCAACACAAAAATATCACGGTATTTTCATTATTCTAGAAAGCACTAATACTCTTCCTTATTCCAAAAGGATTAAAAACCAGTTCACTTTTTCCCTTACAAAAAAAGTTTGCATTTTCCCTTGTTCAAGAAAAGGCAGTTTTTTTAAAACAAAAGAGAACACCTGTGGCAAAAAGAGAGTGGAAGTTTGAGTAGGAGGAGAGACACTTACACTAAACTAAACTTCGGTTATGCTTTACGTCCATATTAATGTAATCCATTCCAGAAAAATCTGAATTTTCTTCTCCGTCCACTGAAGAAACCCCTGAAGTGTTATTAGCAGTCATTGCCTCTTGCATTAGTATTTCATGCTTTTTTGCCAATTGTGAGGTTGACATTGCCTCTTCAAGCCTTTGTTTGATTTCTTTCTTCAATTCTTCAACCTTACTCTTCAGCTCTGGATTTGATGATACTCCGGATATGGCAGCCTCCAACTTCAGGCTTTCAAATTTACTCTTCAAATTGGATGAGTTCATTACCTCCACAATCTCCTTGTTTATCTGTTCATTGAGTTCTGCTATTTGATCCTTTAAATCTGCATACCTTTTCTCTTCAACGTAGTCCTCAGCCTGGGAAACTTCTTCTTTTGGTACCACTTGTTCAACATTTAGCTGCATGGACTTCAAAGCCTCACTCAAACTTGAAGCAACTTCCTGTTTCACTTTAACAATTTTTTCTTTCAGCCCTTCATCCAGATCCTCCACCTTTGTCACACCAGTACGCAACATTTCCTCATTCAGCAACTCAAGTTTTCCCTTTAAATTAGACTGGTCTAAAGCACGTCTTAGTCCCTTGTTTATTTCCTGCTTCAATACCAAGAGCTTATTATTCTTCTCTGAGAGCTCTTTGGCATCTGTCAACTCTTTCAACATCTGGAGCTTGGAATTCAAGCTTTGCAAATTGGGGGCCTCTGCCAATCTCTGTCTAAACTCTTGTTTAATTTTACCGATTTTTTCCTCAAGAACTGGATCCAGAGGTTGCACAGGGGAAGTCCTTGCTTTTACAACCTCCTTACGCAGCATATCAAGCCTTTCTTGCAGGCCCATTGCGCTTACAGCCTGTGAATATTCCTGTTCAACCTCCTTTTTCAATTTCTCAATCATCTCATTGAAGGCCATACCTGGATACTGGACTGAGGACTGCTTCGATTTCAGAATTTGCTCTTTCAATTTTTGAATCTCATTCTCAATATCAGCATCTGCAATAAGCTCCTCACTAGTCTGGGAGATAGATTCATCTTTCTTCTTCATGTTAACTGTCTTCCTAGGATCTAAAGATGTTGCTTCCTCAAAACCACCAATGGCACGGAATTTGAGCATCCGATGGTTAAGCAATGCTTCTGTATCCATTTTCGAGAGCTCCTGCACAAATGTATACATCACAAAGATGGCATGATGAATCAATGTACTGTCTGAAGCAACAAAATAACAGTATTACCACTACTCACATTCATTGCATCAACTACTGCTATCTTTATCTGCTGTGAGGTCCAAGATGGATCAGCATGTGCACCGCCTAGAGGTTCCTGTCAATTAAAAGACTTTTTAGAAGGTTAAAATTTAAAAAACCAAAAATACAGACAGATCACAGAGAAAAGAACAAATGCATACGGTCGCCGGTCCAACATCCCTTCTAAGCAATAAAAACCTATAAACAGAAAAATCCTTTTGCAAGAAAACAAAACAGAACAAGGAAGTTCTGTCAATGCCATACACACCGACCCACCACCTATGCGTTATGGAATCATTTGAGAATTTGTAACGCTAGCATGACAAGAAGTTAAATTTGGATGGTAAAACACAAAATCCAAGAGGACAGAACCATAGATTGAACATACATTTTTTTCTAGTGTCCATAATCAGCTGTGAGATGATTTGAAGGCTCATATTGATGTAATGAAATGGTCGTCTTCCACGAATGAACTTGAATCTCTTAAAAGGAAGCATCTAAAAGATACTTTAGACAAGACCCATAAAAGGGTATAGATGGAAAAATACTAAATAAATAACACACTTTATTTATGAGAACAAATGCTTAAAAAGCATTAGAGAGCATTAAATTACATAAGGGGATGCACCCCTATTTATACAAAAAGGAGGAGAGCTCATAAGGAGCACTCCTCTCTAACCCTTGGAACTAGTCCAACGGCTAGAATTCTAGCCGTTGGACTAGTTTCAACGGCTAGAGCTTTGGTCAAGTTCCAACCGAAACTTGACCAAAACATTATTATCTAGTTCAATTTGAACTAGATAAAAATAGAAAAAAATATATATATACAAATTTATATAATAATAATATAATATTATTATTATTATATAAATGTGTATTTTACATTTTAACACTCTCCCTCAAACTTATGGTACAAGGAGCTAAAGTTTGTCTAAGAAGAAGTGAAATCTGGGAGCCGCGAGAGGTTTGGTGAAAAAGTCTGCTAATTGGTATTCTGACGTAACATATGGCAGATCAATGGTTTCATGTAAGTACTTCTCTCTGACATAGTGACAATCCATCTTAATGGGTTTGGTGCGTTCATGGAAAGTCCAATTTCTTGCAATGTAGATTTCACTCTTGTTGTCACAACACATTTGTGAGGCTTGTGTTGCTTCAGCTCCCATATCAGCAAGCAGTCGTCTGAGCCAAACTACTTCTATTGTGGTGGTTGTCATGGCTCTATATTCAGCTTCAGTGGAAGAAAGAGAAACCTTCTGCTGCTTCTTTCACCTCCACGATATTAGAGATTCACCTAAAAACACATAGAAACCAGTGGTTGAGTGACTATGATTAGGATCACCTCCCCAGTCAGCATCAGCATAAGCAATTAAATCTAATGATGATGATGTTAAAATATAATAAGCATTTGTAATATATTTAGTTAGTTATTCTAGCTGCATAGTCAAGTTAGTTTGTAATTAGGATTAGGTTGTTTTTTTTTACTTCTTTTTACTTTTTGGACTCCTTTTTAGCCTTTTGGACTTTAGTGCTTTTTGACCAAGTCAAAAAGCACATGTTTTGGACTTTAGTGTTTTTGACCAAGTCAAAAGGCACTTGTACCATTATAGTCGTTGGACCCCCAACGACTCTATTAAGAGTAGTTGGGAGTCCAACGACTCCCTCTTGGCTCCAATATTATGAGCATTATAAATATGGGGTAAAACCCCTTTATAAATACACTTTAGTGTGTGGGCTTTATCCCACTTTAATGAGAAATATTTTCACTCTTTTGTGTGTGCACTCTTTTGAGTATTTCGGTTGTTGTGAGTGTGTTGTATGAACCATTGTGTTCATTGTGAAAGATCGTTTGTGAACTTTTTGAAGTTTCATTTGTGAGTTTCCTCTTCTTTCATGGTATCAGAGCTACGGTTGTAATCAAGTCATTTATCTCGGTGCATTGGGAAGCATGCCACACAAGTTTTGAAGAAGAAGAGACGTTATTCATCAAGTATATTTAAAAGTGTGATCAAGCAACGCTTGGAGGTGTGTTCGTATCTATCATTCGTGGTAGAGTACAACTCATTTCTCTACTCTTATTATTTTTCTTTCTTCTCCTTATTAAAACCTTGTAAAATAGATGACAATGATAATGTCACTATTAAACCCATCAAGCTTAATGATTCAAACTACGTCATATGGGCTTCAATTATTAAGAACCTCATATGGGAAAAGGGGTTGTGGAGATTAGTAGATGGAACCGACTCGAAACCTAAACTAATCCTCACAAAGATCGAAAGTGAGAAAGAAATACCTCTTACAGAGGTAGAAAAGACTATAGTCATTACCACTTACTAGAAAAAGTGAAAAGAATGGAGAATAGCACACGCCAAGATTATGTCTTGGCTCATAAGTAGCGTGGATATAAAAAAATGTTCAAGTCTTGCAAAGTTTGAACATGCAAATGACGCTTGACACTATCTTAAGAGAATGTATTCTCTTAAAGACATTGCACATGTGTGCAATCTACAACATCAAGTTCGGAATATGGTTCAAGGAGACAAAAGCATTAGAGAATACTATAATAGCTTGTCCGAGTTATTGGAAGAGTTGGCTTTTCTCGAACCAAAGTGGCATTGTCCACAAGACATCGAAATTTGCCAAAATCAAATGAATGCAGAGCACTTTTTTCAATTTATCAATGGACTAAGTTCGGATTTTGAAGCTACCAAGTCAATGCTTCTTCATCGAGGAAAGGTTCCTTCAATTGAAGATACGATAGAAGAATTGAGCATGGAGGAAAATCGGCTCAAAAGTAGAATTGCCAAAAATGATGATGGCTCGGTTCTAGCCGTATCTAGACCGGGGAATCATGTTCGCACTTATAAACGTCCAAACTATGGAAGAACAAATGACGGAAATGATTTTGAGAAGAAAAAAGTAATTTGTTACTACTATCGTGAGTCGGGACATGTAAAAACTTATTGTCCAAGACTAAAGAAACCATATGAAAAGAAGGTTGCCTCTGTCAAACCTCCACAAGAATCCAATGAATCTTCTATTGGAAGCATGTCTCTAGCACAACTAGTGGAGGTACTTCAACCACTGCTCAAGGGGGTGTTTTCCTCTACTGGAGCTGTGGTTTCTTCTATTAGCACCTTAAATCCAGGTAAATCTCTTTGGTTTCTCGACTCAAGTGCTTCTTTTCATATGACCCCAAATATTAATGTTTTATCTAAATGTCATAACTCAAATGGGTCAAATGTGTTTACTGCTGATGGAACATCTCTTGAAATTAAAGGAATAGGGAATTTTGAAAACTCAAAAAGGTTTTGTATTCCACAAGTTAGATATATTCCTAAACTCAATTTAAACATTTTATTTGTCTCACAATTAACTGACTATGGATGTAATGTTTCCTTCTCCTCTCGTGAATGTCGAGTGCAGGATCACCAGTCAGGGAAGCTGATTGGGGAAAAATGTATTCTGGGCAAAATGAAAAAACTACCATTTCAAGAGATAACCTTTGTCTCTTCTCGACCACTAGAATTAATGCACTCATATGTATGGGGCCCCACACCTATTAGCTTAAAAGGCGGCTTCATTTATTATGTAATTTTCGTAGATGATTTCACAAGACATACTTGGATCTATTTTCTTAAACACAAATCTGAAGTCTTTTCACACTTTCAAATATTTCATCAGTTAGTTAAAAATCAGTTGTTGTTGTTGTTGTAGTTAAAAATCAATTCAAAGATGATATTTCAATTTTTTTCACTGATTCGGGGGGAGAATTTTTGTCCAAAGAATTTAAGGATTACTTATACTTACATGGCATTATACATCAAAAATCATGCTCGTATACCTCTCAACAAAACGGGTTAGCATAAAGAAAGCATAGGCACATCATAGAAACAACAAGAACCTTACTTATCACACATCAAGTACCAAAGGTTTTTTTGGCCGAAACCACGTTAACCGCAGTTTATCTTATCAACATGATGCCATCATCTTCCTTAAACAATATATCTCTATTTGAAAAACTTTTTAAACAAATCCCACATTACTCCAGGTTAAGAGTTTTTTTGGTGCAAATGCTTTGTTTTTTCAAACAAAAATGATAAATTATCTTCTCGTGCTATTTCATGTGTTTTTTTAGGATATCCAAGTCATCAAAAAGGCTATAGATGCTTTGATCTCAAAACAAGAAAATTATATGTTTCAAGGAATGTATCCTTCTTAAAAAAAGAAGGTTTTTTGGAAAACATGAACTCTAAGAAAATAGATAAATATTCTTTTATATTGGATCTAGTTCCAAAAATTGTTGAAGATGATATCACAATGAATTCAGAAGAACAACTCGATATGACAAATTCAGAAGCTCTTAATCCTTCTGATTGCATTCAATACTCTAGGCGAGGTAATTTAGAGACACCTTGTGCTCTCGAAAAATATATTAAAGAACAGGAACAAGTACCCACTAGAAAGTCATCAAGAGTCTCTAAAGTTCCTGAAAAAATTGTCATACAAGTCTTTTTCACCAAGTATCAAGCCTATATTGCATTGATACATTCCTATATAGAACCCTCTAACTATGATACAACAAAAGAACAATCTGAATGGGTCGAAGCAATGTCAGTAAAATTAAGAGGCTTAAAAAAAGCAAATACTTGGACTATCCAAGATCTTCCATCCGGAAAAAAGCCTATCAGATATAGGTGGGTGTATAAAGTAAAAACCAAGAGTGATGGCACTCTTAAAAGGTTTAAGGCTCGTTTAGTTGTCAAAGGCTATTCGAAAGAATATGGAATAAGATTATGAAGAAACATTTGCTCTAGTTGCTAGAATGACCACAGTTAGGATCCCGATAGCCCTAGTATCTTCAAAGAAATGACATATATACCAAATGGATGTTAAAAATGCATTCCTCAATGAAAACCTAGTTAAAGAAGTATATATGGAACCTCGTACTAATATTCTCAAAAGAAAGGTTCTTCGATTAAACAAAGCTTTATATGAACTTAAGCAAGCCTAATGCAGGGAGGACTCGACGGTTACGTCACTTGGGTGTTGGTTTGAAGATCACAGCTCCCACGTCAGGCGATGCTTAGAACCAGTCAATGAAAAACAAAACCACCAAAGACGATGACGTGTAATCTTTATTTCAAGAGTTTTCAAATGAACAATGGACTAAATCAAACGAATGAAGAAAACAACTAACTACAATGTACGAGTCTAATCCAATGTAACTGTTAACATAAGGAAAATCCAAAACAGAAGAAAAGTTGCTGCAATATTAATCTCCCCTCCACAAAACCCTAGGCACAGGTTTATAAAGATGTGAGTCGGACCCGGGTCTCGGGTCTAATCATGAATCCAATCATGGACCCGAGACGTGGTTCGACTCCTCCTCCTGCTGGACCTGTGGCATTCGATTTTACGTTCGTCTGGAGTAGGTACGCAGCACATCCTTGCATCGGGTCACCTTACCTGCGATCGGATCTCGCTCCTGGGTCCGATCGTCCATTATCTGAAGTGGATCGGGTTCCTGGGCCCAGACCGGGTCACGTGGTACAGACCCAGTCAGGTCCTGCCCTGCATCATTCTCCCCTGGTTGGGAAGAAGTAAGCTTTGACGACTTGTTGTCGCCACAATAAGCATATAGATCAGACACATTGAAGATGGGCGAGATATGCCAATCATCGAGCAACTCAAGGAGGTAGGCATTCGGGCCCAGTCGACGAAGAATCTTGAAAGGATCATACTTCTTAGGACTCAACTTGCCATAGGTATCCACTGGAAAACGCTCGGGACGCAGGTAAACCCATACTAACTGATCGACTTGAAATTAAACATCACGACGACCCTGGTCTACGAAAGCTTTGTAGGTTTCGTAGCTCTCAACTAGCTTTGCTCGGACCTGTCTGTGGATATCACGCATGTATTCAATGGCATCAAATGCATATGGGGCTGGGGCTGGGATATTAGACACAGGTGCTAAGTCAACTACATGAGTGGGTGACCGACCATAAACCACCTGGAAAGGAGACTTGCCTGTGGATTGGTTGATGGAACTATTATATGCAAACTCGGCTTGAGGCAATATAAGGTCCCAAGTTTTGACATTTTCCCCTACTAAACTCCGTAACAGGTTCCCTAAGGTGCGGTTTACAACTTCGATTTAGTCGTCGGTCTGTGGGTGGCATGCACTACTGAATTGAAGCTTGGTCTTCAACAAGGCCCATAATGATTTCCAAAAATGACTCATAAAATGCGTGTCACGATCAGAGGTGATCGTGTGGGGTAAACCATGAAAACGAGAGACGTCCTTGAAGTAATAGGAAGCTACTAATGAGGCATCGGTGGTCCGCTTACACGGGACAAAAATAGCCATTTTGGAGAACCAGTCAACAACGACTAGAATTGAATCAAAACGACGCAGGGTTTTGGGAAGACCCACGATAAAATCCATGGACACATGCTCCCATGGACGCTCAGGGATGGGTAACAGAGTATACAGACCGCTATTCTGACGATGACCCTTAGACACTTGACACACACGACAACTTTGAACGAACTTGACAACATCTTTGCGCATTTGGGGCCAAAAGTATCGTTCATCTAACAGAGCGAACGTCTTATCATGTCCAAAATGCCCAGCTAACCCCCCTTCATGCAACTCGAAAATTAACTGAAGCCTAAGAGAGAAATCAGGCACACATAATTTGTTAGCACGAAAAAGGTAACTATTATGAATACTAAAACGGTGGTCGGTGGTGCGATTAGAGGAGAGGCACCCTTCCCAGGCTTGCTGGAAGTCAGGGTCCGTCGTGTATAATTCCTTGCACTGCTCAAACCCAATGACCTGCACTGACATAGTCATCAGAAGGTTGTTCTTCCTACTAAGAGCGTCAGCTACCTTGCTCAGAGTATTAGATTGATGGCAAATTGTAAAGGTGTACTCTTGCAAGAAACTGATCCACTTGGCATTACGAGTACTTAACTTCTTTTGACTATTCAGATACTTCAATGTCTCATGATCCGTGTACAAGACAAACTCCTTATAAATGAGATAATGCCTCCAATAGCGAAGGGCTTGTACGACGGCATAAAACTCGACGTCATAAGTGGAATACTGGCACCTGGCCTGAGTCAGCTTCTCACTAAAGAAAGCAATGGGTCTGCGGTTCTGACTCAAGACGACGTCAATTCCCACTTTAAAGGCATCGCACTCCACCTCAAAGATTGCACTAAAATCAGGAAGGGCTAATATAGGGGCGTTAGTCATTTTTTCTTTGATGATCGTAAAGGCCTTTCCCGCGGCAGGTGTCCAATGGAAACTAGTACCCTTAAGGCACTCCGTGATAGGGGTCATGAGGGTGCTGAAATTTGGCACGAAATGACGGTAGAAAGTGGCTAACCCATGGAAACTACGGATCTCTCTTATAGTCTTTGGGGTAGGCCAATCTACGATCGCATGGACGTTTGCGGCATCTGCCTTAATTCCATCAGCTGACACAATAAAACCTAAGAACACGACACTGGATGTCATAAACTCACACTTTTTGGCATTGACGTACAACTTTTCGCTCTTTAAAATCTCTAGGACCTGACGTAGGTGAAACAAATGGTCAGACAAAGACGATCTATAAATCAAGATATCATCAAAATACACAACGACAAACTTTCCTATACAGAGACGCAACACCTGGGTCATCATATTCATGAAAGTACTTGGGGCATTAGATAACCCAAAGGGCATGACTAACCACTCATACAACCCATCATGTGTCTTGAATGTCGTCTTTCACTCATCCCCCTCCCGGATACGAATCTGGTGATACCCGCTTTTTAAATCTATTTTGGAGAAAATGGAAGCACCAGACAACATATCAAACATATCGTCCAAACGGAGAATGGAAAAACGGTATTTGACAGTGATGCGATTGATCGCTCAACTATCGACACACATGCGCATGGACCTATCTTTCTTAGGAGTGAGCAGGGCAGGCACAGCGCAAGGGCTCACACTCTCGTGAATAAAGCCCTTCCGTAGCAACTCTTGAACCTGCTTCAATAACTCGGCATGCTCGGATGGGTTCATGCGATACGCGGGGAGATTAGGGAGACTCGACCCTGGAACAAAATCAATAGCATGCTGCACAACTCGCGTGGAAGGAAGGCCATCTGGGAGGTCTTCTGGCATAATGTCGCGAAACTCATCAATAAGGGGTGCAACGTCCGCAGGAACGGGCAAGGGCGTACTAGTCGACGGCTTAGCCACAAGGGCATAACAATAACCATCCTCTCGACAATGGTCCAAGAACGACCGGTAGGATAGACCTGCAAGTCGGGGAACTCGCTCAGGCTTATCCATCGTGGGAAACCCAGACTCCTTGATGGGGAGAAGGACTATCTTATGGCCCTTGAATATGAACGAGTACGTGTTTTTACGGCCATCGTGAATGGTCTTGCGATCAAACTGCCAGGGACGTCCCAGAAGAATGTGACACGCGTGCACAGGGGCTACATCACACCACACCTCATCGTGGTAATGTTCCCCCATGAAAAATCGGACTAAACAACGCTGAGTAATAAGAACCTTGTTTCCTTTCTTGAACCAGGCCATCTTGTAGGGTTGAGACAATTTCTCTGTTTTCAGGCTCAAGGTAGTCACGACACTCTCAGACACCATATTCTCGCATGCTCTGATATCAATGATAATATCACACGTGTGACCCTCACAGTTGCACCGGGTTCTAAAAATATTATTCCTCAGCCATTTCGATGGGGCCGACTCTCGGGGCGCGGTCAACAGATGACGGATGAAGAACAAATTTTTGACATTACCGTCGAACTCTACAACTTCCCTCTCGTCATCCCCCTTAACAAACGACTCACCCTCACTCTCACTATCAGACGCTGACTCGACGAAATGTGTGTTTTTGCTCACGGTGGGGCACTTGGACGCAACATGACCTAACTCCTGACACCTAAAACAACGAATGGCAGGCTCACTGGGCTTGGCTCTGTATCTGGTGTGGTAAGCGGAGCCGGATTGGTCGGGTTTGCTTGAGTCCTCCATCCTAGGAGAGCTCACTCCCCTGGTTAGGAAACTCGACTTGGGTCGACTAGACTGGTCACTACGGGTGGTCCGCTATTCCTGCCTCCTCTTCAGCTTTTCCTCCACATTCATGACATAATTGCTTGCCTGGTCTATTGACTCGACTGTGATGCAACTAAAGTCATCAAAAATGGCAGAACGGAAACCAGAAATGTACAATGTGACCTGCTGGCGGGCGATCTCCTCGATCTTCCCTCGTAGAGAAAGACGATGGAACTCAGCAGTGTACTCCGCCACAGTTCGGGTGCCCTGACGCAAGGTGAGGTACTCTTTGTAGGCTCGCTCGACGTGATCTGACGACACGAATTTAGATTGCATCAACCTCTGCATCTCTTCCCACGATCGCACGCGCTCTAGGCCCTACCACTCCCGTGACCTCTGCAGCTCCACCCACCATGTCTGTGCAAGGCCTCTCAACCGAGTGGAGGCTAGGGAGACACGACGGTGCTCAGCTACATCGTGATAGTCAAAGAAGAACTGAACGACATAGGACCAGTCGAAGAACTGCTCCGCATCAAACCGACCTGCGAACTCTGGAAGCTCCAGCTTCACCCTGTACGTGGAGGGGCGCTCTGGTGCTCTCTATTGTCAGACCTCCATCATTCCTGCAGGATGCTCGTTCCAGAAAGTGTCATCGTCCCACGCTGCTTCATCATCAAGATTCTGCTCGCCTGGCTGCTGGTGTTGATGTACTCTGACGGTTGGTCGGCGCTCAGGTCGCGCTGGTCCCAGCTGAATCTGTCTCGGTCTAGCTTGCCCATGGAGGGGAGCCATCTGTGGCCGGTGTTGTGACACCGGGATGACAGGAGGTCCAAGGTAAGGTGGATAGGCTTGCCAGGCTTCGTGCTCTAGGTGGGTAGGAGCGGGGTAATATGGGTCTGAATTAGGGGTTGGATTGGGATAGGGGCAGTGGATTAGGTTTGGTATTGGGTTTTGGATCGGGATTGGGTTAAAGGTTTGGGTTTGGTGAGGGTATCGGGATTGGATGGTGTAATATTGGGATGAATCACCCGATTGGATCTGGATCGGGTCTAATCATAAACTACGCGTCGGACCCAGATTTGGATAGGTCGGATCGGAGATCGAGTTGTAGGGATAAAAGGCCTGGTTTAAACTCGATCCACGATCCAGATGAGTATGGGTCTGGTCCTGACCCGGCTCAAATCCAAACTGGAGCTCCATCCGGGTCCGATATGGGTTTGGGTCGGTAAGGAGTCCATTTTGAGGTTCAAAATTAATGGGTTGGGTCAGGTTCGTGGCGACCCGCAAACCAAACCCAATTGGGTACGTCGGGTTAGGGGCATCGACACTCGGACCCGCTCCCGGGGACCCAAAAAGTGGTCCCCGAAATCCAGGCCCGGGTCCTGTATTCGCGAACTCGGGTCTGGACCCTTTCGGGTCCGGACCCGACCAGTGGTTTGCTGCCCTCTTGCTTCCACGCACAGGTTCATAAAAAAAAATCGCCTTCCCGGGTCGGGCCAACACACCTGGGTCGGCAGCCACGCCCAGCGTGATGCTGGGACCCTGCTGGCACGACCCACTCAGTGGTGCCGTCCCAGTGGCTCGCAGCCACGAGCCTGAACCTTCGGCAGGACCCAGCATGAAGTTGGGGCCCTGCATAGCAGGTCCGGCCTACGGTGCAGCCACAGGGGCCTGCTGCAGTGAAAGAGGTACACCCGAGGGAAGGGGCGTACCTGCGGTGGATCCTTGAGTCAGCTGGAGCGGAGGAGGCAGATCGGAATAGAGAGGGGGATCCGAAGTTGGGCCATTGGATTAGGCTGGCTGAAAGTGCATCGGCTGATGACCCAGATCTGCCACCTGCGTTTGGGCTGACGACGCACGCCTCTCTCCCGGTGTTTCAAGGGTGACCAGTCAACCTTCAATCTCGTCCAACCGTTTTGATATGCCAACTATTTCTTTGTTCATTCTCAACATGTTTTCCTCCATTTTGGTCATCATTTCCATCATACGCAACATTGGACTCTCGCTGTCGGCATCCTCCTGCTCGTTTACATTCGCTGGATCGCTCCTCGCCTCTTGAACCATATTGTTGACGACGGAGGAGATGCTGGTGCTCTAATACCACTTTGATGTAGGGAGGACTCGGTGGTTACGTCACTTGGGTGTTGGTCTGAAGATCACAGCTCCCACGTCAGGCGATGCTTAGAACCAGTCAATGAAAAACAAAACCACCAAAGACGATGGCGTGTAATCTTTATTTCAAGAGTTTTCAAATGAACAATAGACTGAATCAAACGAATGAACAAAACAACTAACTACAATATACGATTCTAATCCAATGTAACTGTTAACATAAGGAAAATCCAAAACAGAAGAAAAGTTGTTGCAATATTGATCTCCCCTCCACGAAACCCTAGGCACGGGTTTATAAAGATGTGAGTCGGACCGGGGTCTCGGGTCCAATCATGAAACCAATCATGGCCCAAGACGTGGTTCGACTCCTCCTCCTGCTGGACCTGTGGCATTCGATTATGCATTCGTCTAGAGTAGGTATGCAGCATATCCTTGCATCGGGTCACCTTACCTGCGATCAGATCCAACTCTTGGGCTCGATCATCCATTATCTGAAGTGGATCGGGTTCCTAAGCCCAGACCAGGTCACGTGGTACAGACCCAGTCAGATCCTGCCCTGCATCAAAGCCCCAAAGGCTTGGTATGATAAATTTAGCCAAGTTATGATTGATTTTGGTTTTCAATTTTGTCTTACTGACACTGCGTTGTTTGTTAAGAATTCTAATGCAGGTATCATCATTCTTCTTCTTTATGTAGACGACATGATCATCACTAGAAGTGACATGCAGGGAGTTGTTAACATTAAAAAATTTCTCAAAACACATTTTGAAATGAGTAATTTGGGTTTTTTAAAAAATTTCCTTGGCATAAAAGTTGTTTATTCTTCCAGAGGCTATTTGCTGACTCAGTCTAAATTTTTCTTGAATGTTATTAGCAGGTCTGGTATCATGGACGAAAAGAAGGTTGACACTCCTGAAGTTGTAAACATCAAAATGAATATTGATGATGGAGAATTACTTGAAAATCCAACACCTTACAGACAACTTGTTAGAGCATTGTCTTACCTTTCTATTACCAGACCCGACATTGCACATGTCGTCCACACAGTGAGTCAATTTCAGCATGCTCCTACCACTGTTCATATGAGAGTTGTGTTACGCATTATTCGATATATCAAAACTTTAGTTTTTCGAAGACTTTTTATCTGCTTCTTCCTCCTTTGATTTAACTGCTTATACTGATGCAGATTTTGGAGGTGATCTCAATGATCGACACTCAACTACTGGATTTTGTGTGTTTTTAGGTGAATCATTGATTTCGTGGAGATGTAAGAAGCAACAAAAAGTCTCTCTCTCGTCAACTAAAGCCGAATACAGAGCAATGGATACAACCACTATGGAAATGGTCTGGCTAAGGCATCTGCTTCATGACATGGGTGTTGGAAGTACAGAAGCATCAAAACTATGATGTGATAAAAAAAGTTCTATTTATATTGTCAGCAACCAAACATTCCACGAATGCACCAAGCATATCAAAATGGATTGTCACTACGTATGAGAGGAGTTCCTACGTGGCACCATTGATCTACCATATGTTACCTCAGAATATCAACTGGAAGATTTTTTTACCAAACCTCTTGTTGCTCCTCGATTTCACTTTCTCTTAGATAAACTTTCGGTTATTCAACCGTAAGTTTGAGGGGGAGTGTTAAAATGTAATAAGCATTTATAATATATTTAGTTAGTTATTCTAGCTGCATAGTCCAGTTAGTTTGTAATTAGGATTAGGTTGTTTTTTTTTACTTTTTTTACTTTTTGGACTTCTTTTATAGTGCTTTTTGACAAAGTCAAAACTTGTTTTGGATTTTAGTGCTTTTTGACCAAGTCAAAAAGCACTTGTACCATTAGAGTCGTTGGACCCCCAACGACTCCCTCTTGGCTCCAATATTGTGAGCATTATAAATATGGGGTAAAACCCCTTTTGTAAATACACTTTGGTGTGTGGGCTTTATCCCACTTTAATGAGAAATATTTTCACTCATTTGTGTGCACTCTTTTGAGTATTTCGGTTGTTGTGAGTGTGTTGTATGAACCATTGTGTTCATTGTGAAAGATCGTTTGTGAACTTTTTGAAGTTCCGTTTGTGAGCTTCCGCTTCTTTCAGATGATACAGACAAGAAGAGTCCTCGTGAGAGATAGCTCTTTAAATATCTAATAATACGTAAAACCGCTTTCATGTGAACATAAGTGGGAGCATGTTGAAACTGGCTAGCTGTGTCTACGGCATGTGCTATGTCTGGTCGAGTGATGGATAGATAGGAAAGTGCTCCAACAAGTTGTCTGAACGAAGTAGGATCATCAAGACGCTCTCCATCAGCAATTTTCATTTTAACATTGATCACTTCTAGAGTGTCCACCTTCTTATCATTTGTAATACCAGACCTGGAAACAATGTCAAAAGCAAATTTAGATTGAGATATCAAATACCCTTAAGGGGAATAAGCAACTTCAATTCCTAAAAAATATCTCAATAATCCTAAGTCAGACATTTCAAAATGAGTTTTAAGAAGAGTTTTGATATCGGCAACTCCCTGTTTGTCGCCTTCGGTGATAATCATATCATCCACATAACGAAGAAGAATGATAATACCTGCATCAGATTTCTTAATAAACAAGACAGTGTCAGTCAAGCAAGAATGAAATCCAATATCAATCATAACATGACTAAATCTATCATACCAGGCTTTTGGTGTCTGTTTAAGGCCATAAAGGGCCTTCTCAAGACGAAGAGTTTTACCATTAGGGATACTAATTCCTGGCGGGGCTTCCATGTATACTTCTTCAACAAGACTCTCATTTAAGAAAGCATTTTTGACATCCATTTGAAATATGAGTCATTTTTTTATAGAGGCCAAAGCAATGAGAGTTCTAACAGTGGTCATACGAGCCACAGGGGCAAAGGTTTCTTCATAGTCAATGTCATAATCTTGAGCATAACCTTTGGCTACTAGATGTGCCTTGTATCTTTCTAGGGTCCCATCACTTTTGATTTTGACTTTATAGGCACATCTACAGCCTATGGGTTTCTTTCCTAAGAGAATGTCTTGGATAGACCAAGTGTTGGCATTTTCTAATGCATCCAATTCTGTTTTCATGGCTTCAATCCACTCTTTATGATTTTTGGCTCAGAATAGGATGAAGGTTCTATTAAGTGTCGTATGCTGGTTTGAGAGTTTGGGCCTGGATCCAGTTTGGGTCTGACCCAGACCCAAACTGGGAAATCCTATTGACGTGTTTACTGGGGAACGCATGTAATTTGTAACTTATTCAATTGTAACCTAATACCTAATGTTTAAATACATTAAGTCAGGCCACGATAAGAGATTGAAGAGAATATCGTCAGCCTGTGTGAAGCAAAAAAATCGACTCAGCGTCTATCTTCTTTCTCCATTTTTCTTCTCACCTTTCCTTCTTTTGCAGATCAGCCCAGGGGGAAACTGAAGTTCTAACATGGTATCAGAGCATGGTTGGACCTAGGGCTCGGTGTTGATTCCAAAAAGGTATGACCTTAGAGATCATCTAATTTCAGCCAGGAAACATTCCTTCTTTCTAATCTGGGTTATCGTTTTCTCTCTCAAAACCCTATCTCTTCTTCTCTTCCAGTTTTTTTTTTAAAAGCACCATCGTGTTTTTCATTTGAAACCCTATCTTTCTTCCTTCATCTGAAAACACGATTTCTTCTTTCTTTCTTCTCTAAAATTTGTTTTCTCATTCCTTTATCGTGTTTTTCATTTGAAAGCACTGTCGTGTTTCTTTATTGTTGATTAATCTGCAAATACGATTAATCTAGGTTATTGTTGCTCATACTTTCCTTCCTTTTCTGTCTGTTGGATCTGTTTTCCCATTCTTTTATCTGAATATTCATCGTTGATTAATCTGAAAACTCAGTTAATCAACGTGATCTGGCCCTTGTTCACGTGACCCAATATCTTGTATATGCATAACATTGATTAGTTGTGCTTTGACTTGATTCATAAATATTGAGTTGATAATTTGAGTATTCTCGTGATCTAAAAAAAAAAGGATCTGAGTTCTGTTATAGTGAGTTCTCTTCTGGACTGATTTTGAACAGTTACATTATCTTGAGTTTTAAGTAATCATTTGATTACCTTTCTTAGAGTGCTTTCCATTTTATATTCTTGTGTCTCGTTACCATGGATTCTTTTCCATCTCAGTCTGGTTTGTCATCAAACTTCCTCAGTCAACTTGTTTCTGAAAAATTAAATAACTCTAATTTCCTGACTTGGAAGAGGCAAATAGTTCCTTTTATCAGGAGCCAAGATCTCTTTGGTCATCTAGATGGATCAATTCCAGTCCCACCAGAGTTCATTGCAAAGGAGGAAACAAACGCTCATGAGGCTGCACCTACTCACCGTGTTCGCAACCCGGATTATGTCTCTTGGATGAGAAAAGATCAGGCATTGATTGCCTACATCACCTCTACTTTGTCTCATGAAGTACTAGTTGCTATCCCCGACGACTGCACAACGATGGAATTGTGGAACAAGTTGACACAGACATACTCTCAGATATCTGAGGCAAGAGTTTTATTCCTCAAGCGAGAATTCCAGCTTCTCAAAAAAGGTGGTCTATCTATCATGGATTACTTGAATAAGATGAAAATCATTACAGATCAATTAGCCATTATTGGATGTGAAGTGCCGGACAAGGATAAAGTGCAACAGACATTGAATGGTTTAGGCCCAGATTATCATGTATTGGTGACATCATTATTGTGCTTTCCCGTGCTTCCCACATTTGAAGACCTCCGAGCAAAACTTCTACAATACGAAATGTCATTGAAAGGCATCGCTGAAGATTCTAGTGCTCAATCTGACTCTCAAGATGTCTTAGCCACTGGGTTCTCCTTTGGTCGTGGACGTGGAGGAAATGGCTTTAGAGGAGGAAGAGGTCGTGGCAGATTTGCAGGTCCAGGTTTGCTTCCCACACCCAATATGTCGTTCAACTCTAATGCGAAGAACCAAACTCAAAGAGTTGTCCCGACATGTTACCTGTGCAATAGAAAGGGACATATTAAGGCAAATTGCTGGTTTAATCCTCAAAATAAAGGCAAATTGCAAAACACTGAGAGCAAGAAGGAAGATAATGTTACCAAGTCTGATGGGGAGGTGAAACAACTGTTGCTGGCAGCACTGTCTGGGTTACACTTGAAACAGAATGATCAAGGATCATGGTATGTTGATTCAGGAGCAGCGACCCATGTTACAGGCGATGTTGGTAAGCTCTCGAACTCGGTTTCTTACTTTGGTAAAAATAGTATTGTTACTGGAGATGGATCTCACCATCACATTTCTCACATTGGTAATGCAATCATTCCTTTGTCAAAATCATCTCTCAATTTGTCAAATGTTGTTCATGCTCCTAACATAAAAAAGAACATCATCTCTGTGTCTAAACTTGTTGATGATACACATTCTTATGTTGAATTCACTCCCTCTTCTGTGTATGTCAAGGATCTTCAAACGAGGAAAACATTCGCTGAAGGGGAGCGAAAAGGGAATATGTACATCTTCAAGGAAGATCCACTTGCGCATACCAGTCCCGTCTTGAAGCCCTTATTGAAGTCTAAGTCTTTTCAGTCTGAGTTATCTAAGTCAGGTCCTGAGTCTGTTTTTAGTCTTTCCAAATGTAATAAGCCAAGTCTTTGGCATGATCGTCTTGGTCATTGCAGTTATTCTTTTCTTGAGAAACTTGTATCAAGCAAATTAATTCCTAAATCAAGCTTAGCCCTTGAGACCAGTAATAAAAAATGTCCCAGTTGTCAGATGTGTAAGAGTCATGTACTTCATTTTGATTCTATAAATAAAAGAGCTTCAAGATCCTTTGAAATTGTTTATTCAGATGTTTGGGGTCCTGCGCCCGTATGCTCTTCTTCTGGCAGCAGATATTATCTCATCTTTATTGACAGTTACTCTCGTTATACTTGGATATTCTTTATGAAGCATAAGTCTGAAACCTTTTCCATATTTTGCAACTTTCATGCCTTTGTTCGAAACCATTTCTCTACCAATATTTTGCATTTTCATTGTGATGGAGGTGGTGAGTATACATCGAAGGATTTTACTGATTTTCTCCAAAGTAATGGAATAAAGCGTATAGTGTCTTGTCTACATACGCCACAACAAAATGGGGTCGCTGAGAGAAAGCACAGGCATATTGTTGAAACTGCCATGAGCATGATGCACGACAGTAATCTTCCCATTAGTTTGTGGACAGAAGCATTACATTCAGCTGTTTATATTATAAATCGTCTGCCTATGACAGTTTTGCAAAATAGTTCACCATTCTGTTCTCTTTTCGGCATTCAACCCGATTATAATGCTCTGCGGGTGTTTGGATGCATTTGTTATGTTCATATTGATGATTCTCTCAGGAACAAATTCCAACCAAAGGCTTCCAAGTGTAGATTTGTGGGATATGCTGATGATTATAAAGGCTATCGGTGCTATGACCCCATGACTAAGCATATTAGGATTTCCAGGAATGTTGTGTTTGACGAGAATAATCTTGAAGATGTATCATTTAATACTAGTCAAGGGATTCCCAGAGAAGAAGTTTATCATCCGTGGATGAATGCAGAATTATTTGCAGATACTTATGGTGATTGCTCACCTCAGTGTACTCAAGAAACAAACTCAGCGGACCAAAATAATATTGACTCAGGCCAAGCATGTTTACCTCAATCTGGGGATCAAGTCGGTGGAGCTTCATACACTGAAGAAGGGGCAGACCCACAATCGCATCCTATTGAAAAATTTAAAGGGTATGTGTATGTGCGAAGAGAAAAGGGTACTCCCCCTGCTCCTCACATTGGATCAGATACTTATATGTTTGTTGGAAACCTGAGGAGTTCGAATAGAATCAGACATCCTATTGACAGATGGGTCAGCTACAATAATTTTTCTATGGATCTTCAACTTTTTCTGTCTCAGGTTGATAAGCATGATGAACCTATAGGGTTTCATCATGTTGTGAAATCAAACAAATGGATTGAGGCCATGAATGAAGAAGTGGAAGCGCTTCATGAATGTCAGACATGGGAAATTGTTGCCAAACCTCCTAACAGAAATGTTGTTGATTCCAAGTGGGTTTATAAAATCAAATACAGACCCGATGGCACTATAGAACGATACAAAGCAAGACTTGTTGTAAAGGGGTTTACACAGGAATATGGTCAGGACTATGATGAGACTTTCAGCCCAGTGATCAAAATGGGGACAATAAGAATTATATTGTCTTTAGTCGTCAAACATGGATGGACATTGAGTCAGTTAGATGTCAAAAATGCATTTCTTCATGGAGACTTGAAAGAAGAGGTTTATATGGAACAACCTCCAGGATATGTTGAGGGAGACCCGAGCACATATGTATGCAGATTAAAAAGAGCCATATATGGTTTGAAGCAGGCCTCACGCTCGTGGTTTGAGAGTTTCTCCTTAGAAATACAGAGGCATGGGTTCTGTAAATCTCTCTTAGACCACTCCTTATTCATCTTCAAGGATAAAGGCATAACCACCTTGTTGTTGATATACGTTGATGATATTATAGTTACAGGGAACTCCATGAATCACATTGAAGAAATAAAAGGACTATTAAGTCAAAGGTTTAAGATGAAAGATTTGGGAGATTTGCGTTATTTCCTTGGAGTCGAGGTAGACAGGAAGGATGGTTACCTGACCTTGACACAACATAAATACACGCTAGATTTATTAAAGAAATTCGGTATGCAAGACTGCAAGCCTTTGTCTACACCGAGTGTCTTACATCAAAAGCTCAGTTCACAGGATGGAGATTTGTACCCGGATCCTACAAGATATCGAAGTGTAGTTGGCATGCTTCAATATCTTACATTTACTCGCCCTGACATTGTTTATTCTGTCAATCAAGTGTCGCAGTTCATGCATGAGCCACGAACAGGGCATATGGATGCAATCAAGAGGGTGTTGAGATACTTAAAAGGTACTATTGGAGATGGGTTGGTGTATCAGAAAAGTTTAAAAAAAGGAAGCATGCATGATGTCATGATCTACAGTGATGCAGACTGGGCAGGAGATCCTGATGAAAGGAGGTCGGTTTCCGGATATTGCATCTTTCTCGGGGAGAACCTAGTATCCTGGAGCAGTAGAAAACAAAAAGCAGTGGCTAGATCAAGTACTGAGGCTGAATATCGATCAATGGCTGCTGCAACTGCTGAAGCTACTTGGACGAGACATTTGTTGAATGAATTGGAAGAACAGATTTCCAAGTGTATTTTATTGTGTGACAATCAAAGTGCCATTAACATATCCTTTAATCCTATTTTCCACAGTAAGACAAAGCACATTGAGATAGATCAGCATTTCATTCGACAGAAGGTTGAAGACAAAGAGATTGAACCTCATTTCATTTCTACAGAAGACCAAGTGGCGGATTTGTTTACAAAGGGTTTGACGAAAAACAAATTTTGGTTCCTGAAGAACAAGTTGTCCATGGTTCAAGACCATGCACAACTTGAGGGAGAGTATTAAGTGTCGTATGCTGGTTTGAGAGTTTGGGCCTGGATCCAGTTTGGGTCTGACCCAGACCCAAACTGGGAAATCCTATTGACGTGTTTACTGGGGCACGCATGTAATTTGTAACTTATTCAATTGTAACCTAATACCTAATGTTTAAATACATTAAGCCAGGCCACGATAAGAGATTGAAGAGAATATCGTCAGCCTGTGTGAAGCAAAAAAAATCGACTCAGCGTCTATCTTCTTTCTCCATTTTTCTTCTCACCTTTCCTTCTTTTGCAGATCAGCCCAGGGGGAAACTGAAGTTCTAACAGGTTCAACATAGGATTGGATTAATTCAATTGTTTCCCTATATGTGAGTGAAAAAGATTCGTAGGAGATAAATTTTTCAAGAAGTGTAGAGATTCTAGAAGTCCTTCTAGTGGGGGCTTTAGAAAACTTCTCTAATGCACATGGAGGATGTTGCTCGCCAGCTCTTCATCTTTAATATTGCAGACCAACATCCTTGTCGGTTTGGTCTTTGCTATTATTTTTAATAATAGGACATTGATCATTGTCAAAGTTACATTCAAAATCCTCTTCATCGAATTTAGAGGTTAGGTCAATTAAAAAGGAATATTCAAAAATATCCTTGGATTTTTCACTTTCAAAAATACTTTCTTTTTCTAGAAAAAACACATTCTTGATACATATAATTTTCCATTTTGAAGATCATAACACCTGCAATCTTCTTTATTTTCAACATATCCTAAGAAGGCAAATAGGATTGCGCGAGGAGAGAATTTATCATTTTTGTTTGTAAATACAAAGCATTTGCAGCCAAAGACTCTCAGTCTAGAGTAATCTAGAGCTAAATCATAAAGTTTTTCAATTGGTGAAATCTTTTTTAAAGAGGAAGATGGCATTCTATTAATGAGATAGGTGGCAGTTAGAGCGACCTCAGCTCAAAACCCTTTTGGAACTTGACTTGCAATCAGCAAAGTCCGAGTTGTTTCCATAATGTGTCGATGCTTGCATTCTGCAAGACCATTTTGTTGTGGGGTGTGTGGACATGATCGTTGATGTGTGATGCCATATAAGTCAAGATAGTCTTTGAATTCTCTAGACATAAATTCTCCTCCTGAATCGGTGCGAAAAATAGAAATATTACTTTAAAATTTATTTGTAACTATCTTATGAAATATTTGAAAGTAAGCAAAAACTTTAGATTTATGTTTAAGAAAATAAATCCAAGTGTGTCTAGAAAAGGCATCAACAAAGATGACATAATACGCATAGCCACCTTTAGAGATAAAGGGTGCGGGTCCCCAAACATCTGAATGTATTAACTCAAGAGGTTTTGTAGAGACAAAAGTTCTACTAGAAAAAAGTAATTTTTTCATTTTACCAAGAATGCAGTCTTTATAAGCAAAATTTTCAGGATTACAAAATTTTCCCAAACTTGAGAAGTATTGGATTTTAGACATATAAGGATGGCCAAGTCTCTTGTGCCATAACTTTGTTTCTAATTTCTGAACATTTAAACAAAATTCATTCTTGGGTAGTTCCAAAAAGTCCATGTAATATAGTCCTCCTTCTCTATGGCCTTCCCCAATCAGCTTCTCTGACTGGCGATCCTGTATCCAGCAACCATCAGAAGAGAAGGATATATTATATCTGCAATCAGAAATTTGTGAAACAGATAAGAGATTCAAACTTAATTTTGGGATGTATCTAACACCTGAAATACAAAAAAAATTGGATTTTTGAAAACTTTCAAAATATCCTACTTTTATTTTAAGAGATGTTTCATCCGCTGAGTTATGTTTAAGACATTCGGATAAACATTTAGCATTTAGGGTCATATGAAATGAGGCACCAGAATCTAAAAGCTAAGGAAAGTTACCTGTACCAGACACAGATGTGACTGCCGCTCCAGTTGAGGCCTCAATTGAAGAAGATAGCCCTTTGAGAAGAGGTTGAAGAATCTCCATCAGTTGAGCCATGGAAACAGGTGCATCTTGATCTTTTGGCTCGGTTTTAACAGATGCAACCATCTTTTCGTCTCTCCTTTTTAGCTTAGGACATTGAGGCCTATAGTGCCCCGGTTCATGACAGTGATGACAAATAACTTTTCTTTTGTCAAACTCACCATTCTGACTCCCGAAATTAGGCAGCCTATAAGTGTGAGTATGATTCCCTAGTCTAGACACAACTACAACGAAATCATCATCAACTTTTAGAGTACTCTTTCTAAGTCGATTTTCCTCCATAGTTAGTTCTTCAATAGTATCCACAATAGTAGAAATTTCACCACGGTGAAGAAGAGCTGATTTGATGGATTCAAACTCCGGCCTTAATCGATTCACAAACAGGTAAAAGTGTTCCATATCGAGTTGTTTTGGCGAAGTTCGATATCCTCAACACAATGTCATTTTGGCTCTAAAAGAACTAATTCTTCCCAAAGTTCGAACAACTCATTATAATATTCACGAATAGATTTGTCACTTTGAGTTAATGCCCGAACTTTCTCTTGAAGATTGCACACGTGTAATATCTTTAAGGGAATACATATTTTTAAGGTGTTCTCATGCCTTATCGGCATGTTTAAACTTAGCAAGGCTAGAACATTTT
This sequence comes from Nuphar pumila, assembly GCF_984573655.1. Lineage (NCBI taxonomy): Eukaryota > Viridiplantae > Streptophyta > Magnoliopsida > Nymphaeales > Nymphaeaceae > Nuphar > Nuphar pumila. Next base: position 105,476,412 of record NC_143260.1, on the reverse strand, counting down.
TTAATGTCAATGCTATTAATAAGCCATAACATTATCTTTGCATGTCCCATCCTCCACTCTTTCCATTTTTTTCATATGAGGCTAGAGCCTTATTTTTCTCCTCTTTCGTTAGAGGAACTTCCTTATCACCCTCTTTCTTGGTGAGGGATAGTTTAGGTTCCTAATCAGAACTATCCACTATTCCCCATAAGCCTTTTCCCCGTATGTGGTGCTTCATAATTGAAGCCCATATCATATAATTAGTGTCATTCAATTTTATGGGTATGATGGTGACCTTATCATTGTCAGCCATCATTTACAAGAGTGTGAAGTAACTAGGAGAAGAAAACAAAGAAATAGAGAAAATGGAGGAAGAAATACAATACAATGTTGTTGCTCAAGTCATCTCTAAATGAATCCTCGATAACGAAGTGATAAAACACTCTTTCGGCAAGTGATGAAACACTCCTTTATAAGAACAAAGTGATAACACACATTTGCACAAGAAGCACGAAAATCGAGGCAGAAGCTTTTCGAGATCTAAGAATTTCGTAGCTCTGATACCATGTAATGAAATGGTCGTCTTCCAAGAATAAACTTGAATCTCTTAAAAGGAAGTATCTAACAGATACTTTAGACAAGACCCATAAAAGGGTATAGATGAAAAAACACTAAATAAATACCACACTTTATTTATGAGAACGAATGCTTAAAAGGCATTGGAGAGCATTAAATTACATAAGGGGGTGCACCCCTATTTATACAAAAGAAAGGAGGAGAGCTCATAAGGAGCTCTCCACTCTAGCCGTTGGATAGTTCCAATGGCTAGAGCTTTGGTCAAGTTCCAACCGGAACTTGACCAAAACATTATTATCTAGTTCAATTTGAACTAGATAAAAAACAAGATAAAAATAGAAAAAATAAAAATAGAAAAAATATATATAAAAATTTATATAATAATAATATAATATTATTATTATTATATAAATGTGTATTTTACATTTTAACAATTGAGTATTGAAATGGTTGTCCGAAGCATGAAATTCAGAGTTCATGATGTTGAAGCAGCTAGGGGTAAAGAATGTGCAGGTTTGAAAAAATAAGACCACTGAATGGAAGTGCAGATCAGACAGACCTATTCATGTACATATAAGGATACTTCATATTCACCAAATTAAACTTCAAAAAATATTGTGCTTGGTCGAACCAATAATCAGACCATAACTTGAATTAAGATGTCTCCATTAGACTTGAATATCAGTGTGTGTGCCCGCACGCACGTACACATGTATCTCAAAGATGTCACGTTTACCAAGTGATATATAACTAATTGGGGCAAGTAAAATATCCATATTTATTCAATGGTTACCATGAAATAAGAAAAGCAGCGACTGAAATGAATAAACTGTATCCCATTATCTTATAGAAAAACCACCAACAAAGTTCGCAGGTGTGTAAAAAGTAATATGAAATTCATGAATTTTTGCTAGCAGATGAAATTTACTTTTCTGCATATTGGTCACAATGTAAAGCACTAAGCAAGGAAGAAACACTGATGTTTCATTAATGGTCCATCAACAGTGCATCCAATTATGATGCAACATGGATAAATACTTTTTCCAAATGGTTTATAGTGGTAGCACTGCAGTCATGAATCTCACACATCAAGGGTTCAGCTTTAGGTTGGATAAGGCCAACAAGAGATGCAGTCAATGTAGGTAGGCAATGAGTAGGAGCATGGTACATAGGAAGCATGAAGTCAGAGACGATGTTTCAGGGACTTGAGAGAGAGAGAGAGAGAGACCAAATTACTCATGACACATCACAGCCATTTCTTTAATCTGCTTATAAGTAGGCCATGCAATGGAGCATAGTAAGCTATAGGAACAGATCCAATGTCTGGTGCTAAATTAAAGGCATTCATGACTTCTCTTATTTATTGTATACGCTATTGCTCTAAAGGTACTTTAGCCATCCCTAATCATGTTACATATTTGCAGTTTCTACATTTGTGTTTGAGAATCATTTTCATATTACACGAGTCAGAATTGTTATTCGCAACTCACTTTCTTGTGTGAGACAAGCAACTGGGATTAGTAATCCAGAAAGGACAAGCCAGCTGAGCTACACAGAAGACCAACTACATGCGTGTAAGAACCATCTAGACAAATATAACCAGGTGAATTCTGATCAACTTTTTCCAATCAGGAAGAGTAGGCATCAAAAAGTTCCAGCCCCAATCTATGTTAGGCCAATGGTAGATTTCTTGATCAGCCAGCACGCATGCCATCATAAAGCTAGCACTGCTAATAAGGCTGGACACTGTCCAGCCATAAATGTTTCTATAATGATGACACCAAATTCCATCAACAGGAACTACCTTTGTACCAGAATTAACATCTGCAATAAAACAGGATGCTTTCTATTAATATGAAGCAGGTGATGTAACCTAGAAGCAGAATTTGCACAACATAGTTTATGATCCCAAAGTTAGGACCACTTGGCACTGCACTAATCTATAAAATCCCAGTCATGTTGGCAACTTGCAGTTGTACGGACCTAACATACTCCTCATTCATCACCATCTGCATCATTTGACAAATAAAGTACCTTGGTAAACCTACTATCTTTTGACAAAACAATTTAATGATTTATAAAGTCTAAGAAAGCTATTTCTTCTGCCTACATCTCTAAAGATTTTCGCTCTCATAGATTAGTTTCTGCTTTCACATTGATGGACCAGTTGAGTCACGTCCTCTGAACCAATGGCTCCCAGATTGGATTCATCTGGAGGCTATCTGCAGCTTGTCCATCCCTCAAAGGAAAATGAAACTAAGAGACCCATTTTTCAGTCACAGCAGCACCACTGTTGGTTTTTAGTCTTCAGGTTATGCGATAACTGATAATCAAATGGCAAGACAAAATTCATCAACCCAAAAAAACATGGGGGGTGGAGGTAGGGGTGGCAATCGGGTCGGGTCGGCGGGTTGGCGGATCAGAATACCTCAACCCGAACACGACCCGTTTATTAAACGGGTAACCCGACCCAACACGGTTAACCCGTTTAATAAACGGGTCGGGTCGACACGACGACCCGTTTATTAAATGGGTCGACCCGATAACATAGACCCTAAACACGGCGACCCGTTTATCTCAATGGATTCCAACCTTTAGAACCCTAAAGCTCCTTTTTTTTTTTTGCTTTTCCTTTTCTTTCTTTTTGCTTTTCCTTTCTTTCTCACCCTCTTCCGTAAATCCCTTTTACGAATGGGTAAAAAACCAGAAGAAGAAGTGGAGTGGCTGCCGTCACCTTCATCACGGGTTCTGACAGGCCCGCCCGTCCGGTGGAGGGGATTCCACCACTGGCTGCCTCTGCCGCTCCCACCTTCGAAAACCACCACCATCGCCCCTAAAGCCGCCTCCATTGACGCCGACAGCAACTATCCCATAGAGACCTTGACTCCGGCACTGATGCTTGCGCGCTCCAGGGAAAACCTCTGTAGAAGCAGAATGTTGGGTTTCGTGACCGTCCGGCGTCCACCACCACCTCCTTCTCAGTGGTGATGCAATAGCAAGCCAACTATCTTCTGGCTGAGGAGGCGCCTCAGCTCCTTTTCAAATGGGACGGTCCCTGGTACAATGTCGAGGCATAGCAGCAGCCACATCAGCTCCTCGTTCAGGCGGAGCTGCTCTCTCGGCTGGCTCTGAACCCTGTCCACCGTCTCCTGCGTTTGGAACTTTGGAGCTCGCTCTCGAGCCGGTCTGCCTCCCTCTTCACCTTGCCCACACCAGGGTTCGTGTAAACGGGTTGACCCGCCCGCCTAACCCGTTTATTAAACGGGTCAGCCGGGTTGGCGGGTTGGCATACCCCTAACACGAACCCGACCCGTTTAATAAACGGGTTAGGCGGGTCGACCCGTTTACAACACGAACCCGTTTAAGCCAAACCCGAACCCGGCTAAGAAGCGGGTTGGCTGGTCGGGTCAGATTTTGCCACCCCTAGGTGGAGGTGTGAAAATATCTTCAAGAATATCAAGTTCAAAGATGACTTGATTAACCCACAAGATTCACAAAGAGAGTAAGTGCACAAAGGCACAAGGAAATACTCACAAAGGAGCACAAATGCACAAAGGCATAAAAAAGTAATCGTTTATTGAGAGAGAGAGCACTAAAAAGCATAACATTACAATGGAGAAACACCCCTTATTTATAGGCTACAAGGGACCCAAGGAGGGGCTCCCATATAGACGTTGGAGACATAGTGACAAAAGTTTAAAACGGCAATTTCTCGGCAGTAAATTTCTCAGGAGATTTTCAACTTTTTGAATATTTCTCAAGTTTTTTTGGCAAAATCTCGGGAAAAATTTAAAAATTAAATAAATTCTCAAAAAAAATTAAAAAATAAAATAAAATAATTTAATTTTACATGCAAAAAATGTATAAAATCTATGGATGACCCATTTCAGGTTATTCGAAGTCTTAATTTTTCCCAATAAAATAAACAAAACAAAAAATTACTAATAATCATATTCAGTATAATAAGCCAAAAAAACTTTGGCTCTTCAGTTTGTATTCTTTAAGAAGAAGCCACACCCTTATAGCAATTCATTGTTCACTCGTTATATCTGACAGAATTACCAAAAACATTCCTTTTTTAAATAATGTGAACAAACATATTTACCAAAATAACGGAAGCCAGAATGGAAAAAAACACCAACAAAAAAGACAAAACACCCACATACCACAAACTTTGCATGTTTTTTCCAACAGTGAACCTACTAGAGAGTTTCCAACAGCAAATACACAAATAGACTATGTATGAACAAACTAGACCCATCCAGTAAAAATAATCCAACATGCACACAAACATCACTCAAAACAAACCCACCAATCACAGTGTTCCAAGACACCACATTCCTCTCAAGCATTGCAACAAACAAATGGTGGGCATTGTCTTTTGAAGCATGCATTGACAATGTCATTTCATGAATAAACATTTTGCTGGGAAATTCCCTCAAACACTTTGTGGGCATTGCCCAAATCACCAGAACTCTAAGAGTCTGCTGCATGGGAATGTATCATCAAACAACGAGAGCCTAAACATTTGGCCAAAAATAACTCCACCCAATATGAATGTGTGTGTGTGTGGAGAGAGAGAGAGAGAGATGAACATGTTGCAGTCGGGTTGCCTCTCAATGCTCTCACAGGCAGAGCCGCACATTTATGTTTTTGGCAAACAAGTGGGGAGTTTGGGGACTCACCTAGGGTTTCAAGCTTAAGAACGCGTAGGAAAAAAAAACTGTGACAAACAATATCTCGATATTATCGCGAAATTTAGTAATTCTCGCGATAATATCGCAAGATTTTGTCACAAAAAAAATTCTCGCGAGATTTTGTAAATCTCACGAGATTTAACCGTTTAAAACGTTTACAATAAATATCCCATTTTTTCGCGAGATTTTAATAAATATCGCGATATTTGTCACCATGGTTGGAGCCCCTCCAACGATCATATTTATGACCGTTTGAGGGGTCCAACTGTTAGTAAAAACCAACTAATTACTATAGTTGATGTCACGTAATGTAATATCACGTATTTTCACAGTTAGTTAAATTTGAGATTTTCGAAAATTTGGCTAAGTATAAAAGAAAAATCGGTAGATTCTCGATTTTAGGCCGATGCTTTGGAGTCTGAGCTTGGCCCAAGTCTCATTGTCAAGTCCTAAACAATCCACTTAAAATGTGAAAAAAAGTTTTATTTTTAACTTTTAAATTCGAGCAAAATTCGAGTTATTTTCGAGCAAATTTCGAAAGCAAAATTCGAGTTAATATTGTTGGATGCGTCTCAAAATTTTGAGTGTAACAATATTTTATTTTTCCTGATCCGTGCTATGGTTGACCCGAAAATTGCATTTTTTTAAAAATTGAGCAGTTTGTCGGTTCGGATCAAGATTTGGATCGGAACGGGTCTGGTAGATTTGATCCAAATTAATATGGATCTAGTCTCTATCCAAGACCCATATTAATCTGAATTTGATTCAGCCTTAGACCCATTTGAATTTTTCAGCCAGATCCAAATCCATACCCAAAGGTTTTTTCAACTTTAAATTCATTAAAAACCTTTAAGTTGGAGTTAATTAATGTTAATAAGCCTCCCAAGTTAATTTGATAAGTTTTGGAAGCTTCTAGAAATTTATTTATTATTAAATAATTAATTAATTCTGCAAATTTATTTGACAATTGTTTAAGACTCTAAGTAGAGCCCTTAAACCCATATAAAATCACTTTAGAAGTGTTCTAGTTCAATAATATAATTTTTGGAAGCTTTTAAGTATTTATTTATTTATAAATAATAATAATTAATTAATTTTAATTAATTCTAAGATTTATTTTTTTAGAGTGTTTAAGACTCTTAGTAGAGCCTTTAAACACACCTAGAAGCATCTAAGAAGGTTTTAGAAAGCCTATAAAAATGAAACTTTGAAAAAGTCAACAATTGGAGAGTTTCGAAATTTTTGAAACTCTAAGAGAGAACAAAGTTCCAACTGGGGCTACACTCTCTTCTCTAGCCCATCTAGAGCTCTATAAATAAGTCAAAAAAAGGGGGAAGAAAGAGAAAGAGAGAAAAAAAGAGGAAGAGGAAGAAGAAGGAAGCTTCTTCTCCGATTATCCGTCGTTTCCACCATCAAATCCATATTTTTTTCAATCTTTGTGTAAGGTACGGGTCTTTCTCTTGTTCTAAATGAGAAAAAAAACATGGATTTGATTTCCGTGCAATGTTTTTGAGAAAAATCCATGGGAAATGAGTAGATCTAGATGTTTACTCTAAATACATGGATGAGGGTTATGGATCCTCTTTTATGAATGTATTTTCGATTTCATACATCTTGCAAAAAGATAAATAAGTAAATAAAATTTTGTACATGTCTTTTCTCATGCTAAAACCGAATTTATTTCATTAACAAAAGAAGATAGATGATTTATTTTTATCATTAAGGACTGAAAATTGATTTTAGTGTGGGGGTGTTGTGAGCTTATACGTCAGACAACCGCAAGGATTTTATATGATCATATTGCTCTGACATCACATCTCTTAAAAAGTTATTTGATATGCTTTTTCTTCCGTTTTCTTTTTTATGGGCATTGATTTGCCACATTGATTACATGTAAAGCTTGTAGACTCGAGAAAGGGATCATGTCAAATTTGTTGCTTGAGTTGGCAACTATAGTTAAATTTGCCTGAGCCAGTGCAATTACTCAGGGCTCATCTGTACCAGTTGTGCAACTTGACGCTAAGTTTAGAGGCCACACATGGTGGTCCTCCCTTATTGCAGTCTCATAAATTGGTCATGCCAGCTCATCCAAGTTCATGTGGCACACTAAGATAGACCGCTATCGGAAGAATCTCTCGTTCTAAAGGAGATTTCTTGAACCTTTAGCACTTGATTCTTTTTGCTACTGGCAATGAGATTTGATTGTGATGCAACTCCTATGGGTGCTGGACTATGTTTTACAAAAAAAAAAAGATAATAAAAAAAGGGAATATTTTAGCCCCAGCCAACTCGACTAATTGTCGGTTGGATACAAGCTTGGTTTTAACCCCAGCCGACTGACAGTCGGCTGAGCATGTTTTGGAGTTATAGCAGTCAAAAAATAAATAAATAAATAAATGTTCCGTTATATATTTTAAATTTTTGGATTTTTGTTAAGTACATGTATCTTGATTTTAATACATGCTAAGAATGGAATTTTTTTTTGCATGTGTTGACTTGGTGTGACATGCTTAAGCAATATGTTATTTCAAGTTTGTTTCAAGTGCATATGCGTGCATAAAGTGGATGTGTTCAGTTATATAATTAAATTTTCATATTTGTTATCAAATTGAGCTTGGCTTTATGCATGTAAAAGAACAAAATTTTTGCATGCTTGCACATTAGTATATCATGCTTTGTAAAATCCCATAAAAAAAAAAATTTGTTTGGACCCGGGCCGGGTCGGGTCCGGACCCGACCCGGGCCCCTTTTTATGTTAGGGTTTTAAGAAAAACCCGAGCATTCGGGCGCCGCTACCCCCCCCCCCCTTCTCCCCCTTCTCTTGCGGGAAGATTTGGGAAACCCACCAGGGGTTTCCCCTTCCGGTGCCCCCCTTCGCCTTTAAGAGAGAGGTTGGAGGGCGAGGGGAGTCTCGCCCCCCCTCTCGCAGCCCTCTCGAGCTTTCCCCCCTCCGCGCCGGTCACCTCCCTCGCTGCGCCCTGTCGCCGACGCCGGGAACCACCCCCCCCAGGTACGCCGTTCTTCTCTTCTCCTCCCTCTTTTCTTCCTCACCCCCCCCCCCCCCTCCTTGTCACCTCGCCGGGAGGCCGGCAGGCTCGCAGCCGCTGCCGCAGGCCTCCCACTGCCTCCCTGTACCATCGGGGCTCCGATAGGTGGCTTACGCAGCCCCTGTCGTCCCCTTCTCTCGATGGGGATCGCCGGCAGGGGACCTGAGGCCCCTGCGACCCCCCTCCCTGTCACCTCGCCGGGAGGCCGGGAGGTGGCTCACAGCCACTGCCGCGGCCTCCCGCCGCCTCTCTGTGTCGCCATGGCCCCGACAGGTGGCCTACGCGGCCCCTGTCATCCCCGTCTCCCTCTGCGAATCGCCGGAGTGCCGGCAGGGGACCGGTGGCCCCTGCGGCACCCCTTTTTGCTGCCACATCGTGCTGTCGGCAGGGGTTGGCCCCTGCCGACCTGTGTTTTCGGCAGGGGCTGGGCCCCCTGTCGTCTGGTGCTGTCGGCAGGGGTGGCCCTTGCCGACTTGTATTGTCGGCAGGGGCTCAGCCCCTGCCACTTCGTGCTGTCGGCAGGGGTTGGCCCCTGCCGACCTGTGCCTTCGGCAGGGGCTGGGCCCCCTGCCGTCTGGTGCTGTCGGCAGGGCTGGCCCTTGCCGACCTGGGTTGTCGGCAGGGGGCTCAGCCCCTGCCACTTCGTGCTGACGGCAGGGGTTGGCCCCTGCCGACCTGTGCTTTCGGCAGGGGGCTGGCCCCCTGCCATCCATGTGCTTCTGGCAGGGGTTGGCCCCCTGCCATCCTTATGCTTCCGGCAGGGGCTGGCCCCCTGCCATCCTTTGCTGTCGGCAGGGGCTCAGCCCCTGCCACTGTGTGCCGTTGGCAGGGGCTCAGCCCCTGCCACTTGGTGGCTGTCGGCAGGGGTTGGCCCCTGCCGCTACGCTATGTTTAGGCAGGGGCTTGTTCCCCCGCCGCTTGTCTGTTTTCGGCCAGCAGGGGCACACCTCTGCTGCCTCTCTTTTCCCTAGGCAGGTTTGTCTTTCTTTTGCTCCGCATTATTATTAACATAGCACTGTTGCAGACCTCGCATCGGACCCTCGCTCTGGCTCCGCGGCCCGAGCCTCGTATCATCTACACGCGTAGACGCACGCAGCTGCAAGACATCCCGAGGTAGGGGAAAGTCGCACGAATAGTATGTATGAACAAAATAAAATAAGACTTCTGAGGTAGAATAGTTAATTTGCATACTTGTGTATCTGAAGAAATATTGACTGGTCAAAGTTTACTCTTTGTGATTCATTTGAAATTGCATAATGTAAATTCTTTTAGTAGACTCATCAAGTAGTTTAATTGGCATGCCTGTTTACGTGCAAGATTACTTAACTGATGATTGTCTATCTTGCATGATTACTCCTCTGGAACTGCATACTTAAGGTAGACTTTGTGAATAGATTCCGAATGCACTGCAATTGCTATTGTAATCGAACCTTAAGGCAAGTACGGTATGAATTTTATGTAAGATCATGGAGTGTATTGAAGTGTGAAATTTGCACTTTATTGTTTTGGATGTAATAATATCGGCCTCCGCGGGCCAAATGCTCAGAAAAGCAAAACATGTCATGTAGGAACCAAAGAAATCATAAAACCTTATCGTAGTTGTACTTCTAGGAAGGTATGATCGTACTTTTGGACAAGTACGTCCCATGTGGGTTACGATGGTAGGTTAAGGAGGTTGTAGCAACCTCGATGAGTGCAATTAGCACATTGCTGAGATCACATAAAAGATGACCATTTTCGCCTTCACAGGCAAGATGCTCGAGTGGGTCTAATGGACCAGAGCATATAGGATGGGGCGGCGGTTAAGAAACCCCCGTCGTACCCATCTGATCTTCACGGTTCATCAAGGGAGAGGATGGATGGTACAAAGACTCCGATGAACAGGTTGTTAACAACCACCCCACGAGCAAAAGACTCGGTTTTCCCCAGTCATCGGAGTTAGGGGAATTGGGATTACCATAAATTATCCTAGGTGGTAATTCCCAGGCACTTCTGCAGAAGTTGGATGCATCCTTGGGCCAAGAATGCCTTTGGGGATTTACTCTCTTGGTCACTGACCGTCCCCTTAGGAGCGGACTCAGTCAGCCATCCGGGTTAATGAAAACACCTGACATAATAAACCCCCGGATTGGTCTCGGCTGTTTCTACGTTTCGCGTCTGTGCGTACCCACAGGCCAGTTAATATCAGAACTTAAATAATATATTCATGAATAGATATAGATGACTGAGACTCACACTGCTTCTCTTTGCACTTATTACATTTGTTAGAATAGACTACAATTGTTTTAATTGCTTAAATATCATAACTGCTTATCTCATGAATATCTTGTTTTATTTTCATTCTACTTATCTGTTCGTGCACCTACTAGTTTGTTATGAAACTGACCCATTTCATGGGCAGGTGAGGAGTAGGACTTCACTGGCGGCCGATGGCGTGGTGCAATGTGGATCAAGATTCATTTTCTTTCTGCTGGCGGCTTGGCTCTGGGACTTTTTGGAGTTTTTCTTAGATTTATTGAACTTTGGAATAAAAGACCCATTTTGTAATAAACTGCAGATTTTAATCGATTGCCTTATTTCTTAAATTCCTTTAAGATGTTGTACATGTGAATGATGGTTTTTCAGCTAACGTACCCAGGATTGTTGACTTGTGTCCCTTTCTAAATGTCTTCCGCTGTTGTTTTTAAATGTTAAACTTTAAATCTTTGAAAGGTTTTCGAAATCACAAGTCGAAATTTTGGGGCGTTACAACTTGGTATCAGAGCCAGATCAGAAAGAAGTGAATCTTGACTATTGAGCATCCCATCGCGCTGTAAGTAAACCTTTGATATTTCATAGCATGTTTAGACTAAATGATATTCTTGTCTTATTCGTAGTACCGTTGGATATATGGATCCAGTTACTGGTTTTAATGATATTCGCGGTAGGAGCACGCGTAGTGTACGTGGTCGTTCCGTAAGGGGGAGGGGCGGACGTGAGATGTTCGGGGCTGGTTACTGGACTAACCGCCCTCCTCTACCCATTTTTACGGATGAGCAAGGCTTCTCACTACCGATCGCCTACCAGATACCCTTGGCAGCAGCATGGGCTGAAGTGCATGCTCGAGAAGGTGGTTTCGTGCCTTCACACATTCGGGTGCACCATCAGACACCACAGGAGTCATCGGGAGATTTTGTTCCCCCTGAGTTAGCAGAGGAGTGTGGTTTCTGCGGAGAAACAGGCCACACCATGGATGCTTGCTTCCACAAGGCTGAGCATGACGACAAGATCGCAATTTCGACTGCCGGCGAGCAACCGCCACCTCCGGCAGACCCAGTGGGCGGTGTATCACCCACATATACACCTGCGACGGATTCTTCAGATTATAGCCTTGGCTCACCGGAATATACTCCGGCGACGCCCCTTTACGGGCAGGAGCCCTCCTACGATGAGCCACTTCCCTTCACCCCTAAGCGCAGATTCAGGCGCACAGGCAATAGAAGGGAATATCTTAAGAAGTATTCTAGTCGTCCCTAAGGGGAGGTAGCACGCACCCAGTTTTGTTGGAGTCTGTGAACTCATTTATAACTGCGGAATATAACTTTTGCTTATGTACCAGCACAGCTGGATTCTAAATATTTGACTCTCGGAATAAAGATTTATGTTATTGCCTTTGTTTCTATACTTATGCCTACTGGTATGTCTTCAGTATTTTTGATTTTTATCTTGGTTGCTTTTAAGGATGGCGGGAAACTCAAGCCACAGCATGGCCGATGAGTTGCGTGAACAGAGGGGATTCATGATGGATACCCTCAACTCCTTAGCTGAGGCGATTCGTAACCAGGGTCGTCCCCATCAGGATCCGGGTTCCCTTGCTGGGAATGCACCAACCGCCACATATGAAAAATTTCTGAAGCTGGACCCTCCTACTTTCTCTGGCAAGGTTGATCCTGACTTGGCGGAGAGTTGGGTTAAAGAGGTGGAACGGGTGTTCCAAGTGTTGTCCGTTCCTGATGATAAGAAGACGATGTTCGGGTCCTTTCGTTTGAAGGACGACGCTCGAGAATGGTGGGACACTACGCGGGAGGTGCAGTTTCCGGGTGCTGAGGTGATTCCGTGGGAGGCCTTCCGAAGGGTTTTCCTCGGAAACTATTTCCCTCCTCATGCGAGGGAAAAGAAGAAGGTGGAATTTCTGGAGCTCAGCTTAAGTTTGAACGATTATATCGCCAAATTTCAACGGTTGGAGCGCTATTGTCCTCACCTATTCGAGGATGATCATGAGCGGGCCGGGAAGTTTATTCGCGGACTGAAGGAAGGACTCAGGCATAGGGTTCTCACCAGCATGCCCGCGACTTTTTCTGCGGCAGTAGCAGCAGCCACCCTACTGAACGAGGATTGGGAGCGTTCAAAAAGTGTGCAAGCCAAGAAGTCAACCGCGTCAGGTGGTGAGCAGAAGAAGACATTTTCCGGCGGCCCAGGGCAACGACCACCTTTTCCAGAGAAGACTGAAGCAGGGAAGAAACAGTTTCCTCCAGCAAAACGCCAGCGACAACAGGGCCCTCCACCGCCCAGGCAACCGTCGAGTGATAACTGCCCCAGGTGCAAGAGGCCTCATGTGGGACAATCTTGTCCGCGGGACACTGGCGGATGCCTGTACTGTGGCAAGATGGGCCATTTCATACGCGACTGCCGGAAGAAAGCAGCAGATGACCTCAAGCGAACCGGCAACGTATCTCAGCCTCCTCGACCACCTCATCAGCAACAACAGCGAGCACAACCAAGCAGTGGCAGAGAGCCGGGTCGAGTTTATGCAGCCACGGTCGATCAATTGACCAAAGGGGATCTCGTTCAAGGTACCATTCTTGTTGCTGATCAAGCAGCTTTTGCACTCTTTGATTGTGGTGCCACACATTCGTTTGTTTCAGAAAAAATTCGTAAAACAATTGCATATAACGGTAAAAACGCTTGTTAATGCATTAGACGTGTATAACCCCGTTGGGAAGAACACGGTTTGCACCACTTTCATACCTGAATTGGACGTAGTTGTGGCAGAGCGGCACTTGCCTGCTTGTGCTATCCTGCTGGAGATGACTGAATTTGACGTCATCCTAGGCATGGATTGGTTGCACAAGTATCATGCCAAGATCTTTTGCCGTGATGGCAAGATCGTTTTATCACCTCCAGGCTCTTCGAGAGTAGAATTCAGAATTCCCAGACCTGTTCGAGCAAGCCGGATGATCTCGGCACTTAAGGCACAGAACTTCTTGCGGAAGGGATGCACTGCCTTTTTGGTTAGTGTTATCCAGTCAGATCCAATGCTCATTCCCATCAGTGAGCTTGATATTGTTCGCGATTACCCCGACGTTTTTCCTAAAGAGCTGTCGGGACTTCCACCGTCTCGTGAGGTAGAATTCAGTATTGAATTGCTACCAGGTACGACACCAATCTCCAAAGCACCCTACAGAATGGCGCCAGCTGAGCTTGAGGAGCTCAAGAAGCAGTTGCAGGAGTTGTTGGATCAAGGATTCATTCGCCCCAGCGTTTCTCCTTGGGGAGCTCCTGTGCTCTTCGTGAAGAAGGACGGGACTTTGCGATTGTGCATCGACTATCGAATGCTCAACCAGGCCACAATAAAAAACAAGTACCCATTGCCGCGTATCGAAGACTTGTTCGATCAGTTGCAGAAGGCCAAGGTTTTCTCGAAAATCGATCTTAGGTCCGGATACCATCAACTCAGAATTAGGAATGAGGATATTCCTAAGACGGCCTTTCGGACGAGATACGGACATTACGAGTTCACAGTCATGCCGTTCGGACTGACCAATGCCCCCGCAGCTTTCATGGACTTGATGAATAGGGTGTTCAAGCCATTTTTGGACACCTTCGTGATAGTGTTCATCGACGACATCTTGGTGTACTCAGAAAGTCGAGAGCAACATCGAGAGCACCTAACAGTTGTGTTGGAGACCTTGCGAAAGGAACGTTTGTATGCCAAGTTCTCTAAATGTGAATTTTGGCTCGAGGAAGTCATATTTTTGGGACACGTTATTTCTAAGGAAGGAGTGTCCGTGGACCCTGCAAAGGTGGAGGCTGTACTTGGTTGGCAGCAACCAAAGAACGCGCGTGATATCAGGAGTTTCCTTGGACTAGCGGGTTACTACAGAAGATTCATTCAGGATTTTTCTAAAATTGCGTTACCCCTGACAAAGTTACTGAAGAAAGAGACTAAATTCTTATGGGACGAGAAGTGCGAGGCAAGTTTCCAGTTGTTGAAGGAGCGACTTACCAGTGCTCCTATTTTGACCTTACCTTCTGGTAAGGGCGGATTCATGATTTATACTGATGCCTCTGGGTCAGGCCTAGGGGCCGTGCTGATGCAGAATGGGGAGGTGATCGCTTACGCTTCTCGACAACTTAAAATTCACGAGAAGAACTACCCAACTCATGATTTAGAGTTAGCTGCGGTGGTGTTCGCACTAAAGATATGGCGACATTACTTGTATGGGGAGCAGTTTGAAGCATTCACCGATCATAAGAGCCTTAAGTACCTATTTTCACAGAAGGAATTGAATATGAGACAACGACGTTGGCTTGAATTCCTCAAGGATTACGACTTCACCCTCTCCTACCACCCAGGAAAGGCGAACGTTGTGGCTGACGCTCTCAGCCGCAAAGCACCGGAAATCTCGATAAATGCTTTATTTGCTGGATGGAGGTTGGTCGAAGACCTAGCCTCATGGGAACCTTTCGCGGTCACTCAAGGTTTAATCGGCTTATCTCACCTTGTTGCTCAACCTGAGCTGCTAGCGAGAACCATCAATAGGCAGAAGACTGATGCACGCTACGAAAAGTTGAAGGCTCAAGCGATATTGGCAGATACACCTTTTCGTCTGAAGGAGGATGGAAGTATATGGTTGAGGGAGCGCCTTTGGGTTCCTGATGACCCGGTTCTTCGAGATGAAGTTCTTGCGGAAGCCCACAAGTCTAGGTACACAATTCACCCGGGTAGCACGAAGATGTTCAAGGACCTGCAACGCAGTTATTGGTGGAACGGTATGAAGCGAGACGTGGCTGAGTATGTCTCGAAGTGTTTAACGTGTCAGCAAATCAAGATCGAGCACCAGAGACCCGGTGGGGTCATGCAGCAGATAGAGATCCCTCTATGGAAGTGGGAAGATGTTACCATGGACTTTATAGTCGGTCTTCCGAGGACGCGGAGGAAGCATGACGCGATTTGGGTGATCGTAGATAGACTCACCAAGTCGGCTCACTTCCTACCTATCCGTCTCAACCAATCGTTAGATAGTCTCGCTGATCTCTATGTTAGAGAGATTGTGAGATTGCACGGTGTTCCAGTCTCGATTATCTCCGATCGTGATCCTAGATTCACTTCAAGGTTTTGGGGACAACTTCAGTTGGCGTTGGGCACAAAATTAAAGTTTAGTACTGCATTTCACCCTCAGACGGACGGGCAGTCGGAGCGTACGATTCAAACCTTGGAAGACATGCTTCGAGCCTGTATGATGGATTGGAAGGGAGAGTGGGATTCCCACATCAGTTTGGCGGAGTTCGCGTATAACAACAGCTATCATGCGAGCATCGGGATGGCCCCATACGAAGCTTTGTATGGGAGGCCATGTCGATCACCTGTTTACTGGGACGAGGTTGGCGAGCGGAAATTGGAGGCACCTATAGTCTTGCAACACTATACTCAACAAGTGCAGATGATTCGGGAACGACTCCGTACCGCTCAGAGTCGGCAGAAGAGCTATGCAGATAGACGCCGACGAGAGCTTACCTTCGATATTGGTGAGATGGTTTTTGTTAAGGTATCTCCGACGAAGAGCGTATTTCGGTTCGGGAAGAAGGGAAAGCTGAGTCCTAGATACGTCGGACCGTTCGAAATCCTGGAGCGAATTGGAGAAGCAGCTTATCGCGTGGCGTTACCTCCGCAGTATGCTCAGATCCATAATGTTTTTCACGTATCCATGTTGAGGAAGTATGTTCACGATCCATCGCATATCATTCATTATGATGATGTGGACATTAGAGGGGACTTGACTTTCGAAGAAAGACCAGTCGAGATCATCGACCGTCGTGACCAAGTGCTTAGATCAAAGACCATTTCATTTGTAAAGGTTCGGTGGCAATATCATGGGATTGACGAATGTACTTGGGAACCTGAGAACGATATCAGGGAAAAATATCCTGACCTGTATTTTGATTCTTCAAGGTAATAGATATTTTGCGGACGAAATTCTTTTAAGAGGGGTAGGATGTAAAATCCCATAAAAAACAAAATTTTGTTTGGACCCGGGCCGGGTCGGGTCCGGACCCGACCCGGGCCCCTTTTTATGTTAGGGTTTTAAGAAAAACCCGAGCATTCGGGCGCCGCTACCCCCCCCCCCTTCTCCCCCTTCTCTTGCGGGAAGATTTGGGAAACCCACCAGGGGTTTCCCCTTCCGGTGCCCCCCTTAGCCTTTAAGAGAGAGGTTGGAGGGCGAGGGGAGTCTCGCCCCCCCTCTCGCAGCCCTCTCGAGCTTTCCCCCCTCCGCGCCGGTCACCTCCCTCGCTGCGCCCTGTCGCCGACGCCGGGAACCACCCCCCCCAGGTACGCCGTTCTTCTCTTCTCCTCCCTCTTTTCTTCCTCACCCCCCCCCCCCTCCTTGTCACCTCGCCGGGAGGCCGGCAGGCTCGCAGCCGCTGCCGCAGGCCTCCCACTGCCTCCCTGTACCATCGGGGCTCCGATAGGTGGCTTACGCAGCCCCTGTCGTCCCCTTCTCTCGATGGGGATCGCCGGCAGGGGACCTGAGGCCCCTGCGACCCCCCTCCCTGTCACCTCGCCGGGAGGCCGGGAGGCCGACAGGTGGCTCACAGCCACTGCCGCGGCCTCCCGCCGCCTCTCTGTGTCGCCATGGCCCCGACAGGTGGCCTACGCGGCCCCTGTCATCCCCGTCTCCCTCTGCGAATCACCGGAGTGCCGGCAGGGGACCGGTGGCCCCTGCGGCACCCCTTTTTGCTGCCACATCGTGCTGTCGGCAGGGGTTGGCCCCTGCCGACCTGTGTTTTCGGCAGGGGCTGGGCCCCCTGCCGTCTGGTGCTGTCGGCAGGGGTGGCCCTTGCCGACCTGTATTGTCGGCAGGGGCTCAGCCCCTGCCACTTCGTGCTGTCGGCAGGGGTTGGCCCCTGCCGACCTGTGCCTTCGGCAGGGGCTGGGCCCCCTGCCGTCTGGTGCTGTCGGCAGGGCTGGCCCTTGCCGACCTGGGTTGTCGGCAGGGGGCTCAGCCCCTGCCACTTCGTGCTGACGGCAGGGGTTGGCCCCTGCCGACCTGTGCTTTCGGCAGGGGGCTGGCCCCCTGCCATCCATGTGCTTCTGGCAGGGGTTGGCCCCCTGCCATCCTTATGCTTCCGGCAGGGGCTGGCCCCCTGCCATCCTTTGCTGTCGGCAGGGGCTCAGCCCCTGCCACTGTGTGCCGTTGGCAGGGGCTCAGCCCCTGCCACTTGGTGGCTGTCGGCAGGGGTTGGCCCCTGCCGCTACGCTATGTTTAGGCAGGGGCTTGTTCCCCCGCCGCTTGTCTGTTTTCGGCCAGCAGGGGCACACCTCTGCTGCCTCTCTTTTCCCTAGGCAGGTTTGTCTTTCTTTTGCTCCGCATTATTATTAACATAGCACTGTTGCAGACCTCGCATCGGACCCTCGCTCTGGCTCCGCGGCCCGAGCCTCGTATCATCTACACGCGTAGACGCACGCAGCTGCAAGACATCCCGAGGTAGGGGAAAGTCGCACGAATAGTATGTATGAACAAAATAAAATAAGACTTCTGAGGTAGAATAGTTAATTTGCATACTTGTGTATCTGAAGAAATATTGACTGGTCAAAGTTTACTCTTTGTGATTCATTTGAAATTGCATAATGTAAATTCTTTTAGTAGACTCATCAAGTAGTTTAATTGGCATGCCTGTTTACGTGCAAGATTACTTAACTGATGATTGTCTATCTTGCATGATTACTCCTCTGGAACTGCATACTTAAGGTAGACTTTGTGAATAGATTCCGAATGCACTGCAATTGCTATTGTAATCGAACCTTAAGGCAAGTACGGTATGAATTTTATGTAAGATCATGGAGTGTATTGAAGTGTGAAATTTGCACTTTATTGTTTTGGATGTAATAATATCGGCCTCCGCGGGCCAAATGCTCAGAAAAGCAAAACATGTCATGTAGGAACCAAAGAAATCATAAAACCTTATCGTAGTTGTACCTCTAGGAAGGTATGATCGTACTTTTGGACAAGTACGTCCCATGTGGGTTACGATGGTAGGTTAAGGAGGTTGTAGCAACCTCGATGAGTGCAATTAGCACATTGCTGAGATCACATAAAAGATGACCATTTTCGCCTTCACAGGCAAGATGCTCGAGTGGGTCTAATGGACCAGAGCATATAGGATGGGGCGGCGGTTAAGAAACCCCCGTCGTACCCATCTGATCTTCACGGTTCATCAAGGGAGAGGATGGATGGTACAAAGACTCCGATGAACAGGTTGTTAACAACCACCCCACGAGCAAAAGACTCGGTTTTCCCCAGTCATCGGAGTTAGGGGAATTGGGATTACCATAAATTATCCTAGGTGGTAATTCCCAGGCACTTCTGCAGAAGTTGGATGCATCCTTGGGCCAAGAATGCCTTTGGGGATTTACTCTCTTGGTCACTGACCGTCCCCTTAGGAGCGGACTCAGTCAGCCATCCGGGTTAATGAAAACACCTGACATAATAAACCCCCGGATTGGTCTCGGCTGTTTCTACGTTTCGCGTCTGTGCGTACCCACAGGCCAGTTAATATCAGAACTTAAATAATATATTCATGAATAGATATAGATGACTGAGACTCACACTGCTTCTCTTTGCACTTATTACATTTGTTAGAATAGACTACAATTGTTTTAATTGCTTAAATATCATAATTGCTTATCTCATGAATATCTTGTTTTATTTTCATTCTACTTATCTGTTCGTGCACCTACTAGTTTGTTATGAAACTGACCCATTTCATGGGCAGGTGAGGAGTAGGACTTCACTGGCGGCCGATGGCGTGGTGCAACGTGGATCAAGATTCATTTTCTTTCTGCTGGCGGCTTGGCTCTGGGACTTTTTGGAGTTTTTCTTAGATTTATTGAACTTTGGAATAAAAGACCCATTTTGTAATAAACTGCAGATTTTAATCGATTGCCTTATTTCTTAAATTCCTTTAAGATGTTGTACATGTGAATGATGGTTTTTCAGCTAACGTACCCAGGATTGTTGACTTGTGTCCCTTTCTAAATGTCTTCCGCTGTTGTTTTTAAATGTTAAACTTTAAATCTTTGAAAGGTTTTTCGATAAGGTTTTCGAAATCACAAGTCGAAATTTTGGGGCGTTACATGCTTAATCGAAGTGTTAATACACAATTGTTCTTATGTGCACGTGCATTCATGAAATTGATATATTTTACATGTAAGTAATTGCATGAGTGTTTACATGCTTTAATTGAAAGGATTCATGAATGAAAGCATGCATTTGACATGAATATGTGAACTGAATAGAATCATGCATTTGGCGTGGATGTGTAAGCTCATGGATATGCATATGAATATTATTATTTCATGCACATCTTTATTGTGCATCGAAAGGCACGTGGTATGAAAAGAATGCATTGGCATGTTCCTTAAGATTTTTGCATATGAATGCATAGATGATCAAGATGAATCATCGTAGGTTGTGGAAGCCTTGAGTCGGTGTTGCTCTTTGTGTTGTTTATGCATTGCAAAAATCTCATTGATATTATTATTTTAATTGCACTTTTCTATTGGCGCCACGGGTGAACCGTGAAAAGCTTCGCATGTGGATATGCGAACTTATGTTATTAATTTTGCATTGTAGATTGCAAATAATGAAAATTGATATTAATAATAAGATAAATAAAGAGAACAGTATAATTGATGTTCCTTCTGCGGAAAGGTAATCTTGGGCTTAGCGATTTTGGGAAACCCACGGGTGAACCGCAATGATACAAAAAACTCTGTGTGCATTATTGATTATCCCTGAACCCGATATTGAGGTTCTTTCTCCTGGTCATGGTTTTAGGAAGAGTGTCACTTTACCTGGGGGGTGTGTGTAGACACAGTTGTTGTTTTGGTATACCAAGAAAGTGACACTTGTGGAATTGAATGTCCATGGTGCCTCCGACATTAAATTTGGATGTCTAATGTTCTGAAGGCTTTTTCGGTCGAGGGCTAAGTTTGGAACCCAGTAATAAAATACAAATTGTGTGCTAAGCTACCCTGAAAACCTAACTTGACCTCGGAGATTTTACCCGTTTGGAGTATCTGCAGGCAACGGTAATTAAAAAGAACTTAAATTATGTGCATTTAATAAGAACATGCATATAAAAAGAAAACTCTGATAAAAAATCATAATTTATTCATGCATTGCACTGAAATCATGCATATTCCTACTATGCATTAAATCATGAACATTTACTTGTTCCCTTAATAATGATATATTGGTGAATGCATGATGTTTGTTCCTCAATGCATGTTAAATATTTGCATAGCTTAAATTGTGGTCTCTATTGATAGTAATTGTTTCATCTTGCTTTACAATTGTTCCCTATTGCATAAATAGTTAATTGAGTTGTGAAATTGTTATAATTGCATCCTTCTAAAATATTGCATGAATTTTATTTATGTTTTTTTACTTATTCGTTTCATTAAAAGGATTCGTACACAGAATTCTTTGAATTCTGACACATCTACTTTTGTGTTTTTCGTAGCCTCAAATTTCGTAGCGACTTGCTTTTGTGAGGAGCTGCGAGGGGACCACACGATTGCTTAGCAGATTCTTTTGGATAGCGTGGCTCTTCTTTTTACTTTATTTATATTTCATTTGCTTATGTCTTGCACTATTTGCATTTTAATAAATAAAGTTTGGTTTGGTTTGAAAAATGAGTATAAGATCCCTTGTGGTGGTGGTTGTATTTAATTGTAAGGGCCCCAGGTTTCTGGGAATGTTTCCGCACTTGAAAAAAAATACCACTTTTTACGGGCATGAGTTAAGGTCGTTACACGTGAGACATAAAAAAACGTAAAGAAATGATACTCTTGCTACTACGGTAGCCTTGAAACTAAAAAAACAACTTTTCATTTCACACCGTAAAACAAAATACATTGCACTATTTAAAAGGAGAAAAAGTAAATAACTGAACCACAACTCACGTTTAATAACTTCTACCACAACCCCATTTCCTTAAAACAAGGAAACCACTTTTTCTAACTGCTACCATACTTCCACTTCCTAAATTTTAGTCTCTAGTTTTGAAACTTCTATTCAGGTGGATACACGTTTTTACATCACCCTTATAATTCTCTCCCTTGATGTGAAAACCCAAACACGCTTAATGAGGACCTAAACTTGACAAACTTTTGAACAGGAAGAGCTTTTGTGAATCCATCTTGCAACTTGATCATTTGTGGGACAATGCTTAAGCACGACTTCTTTGTTTTCCACAACCTCTCTAATGAAATGATGCTTGAGCTCAATATGCTTTGTTCTGCCATGGTATACTGGATTTTTTGTCATTGAAATAGTGGCTTTATTATCACAAAAAATTTATGTTGCTTGATCTTGGCCATGACGCAAATCTTCAAGGATGTGCCTCATCCAAATAGCTTGATGTGTTGCTACAGATGCTGCAATGTATTCAGCTTCGATTGAAGATAAGGCCGTTGAGCTTTGTTTTTTTTAACAACATGATACAACTCCCGATCCAAGCCCAAACACGAATCCACTTATGCTCTTTCGATCATCCATCGAATTTGCCCAGTCACTATTAGTAAAACCAAGCAATTTAAAGTTAGTAATTGGTTTAAACAAAATTCCATAATCAAATGTGGTTTTAATGTAACGGAGTATCCGTTTTGCTGCTCCCAAATGATGAACGATTGGGTGTTGCATGAATCTAGATATCGAACTCAAGGGGAACAAAATGGTTGGCCAGGTATGAGTCAAATACATCAACCCACCAATCAAACTTCTTAAATAAGTCTCATTTGCCTTCATAGTTCCATCATTCATTGTAAATTTCTCATAGCCATTCATGGGAGTTGAGCATCTTTGCAATTTGTCATGTTGAACTTCTTAAGCAGGCCTATTGCATACTTTTCTTGTGATACAAAAGTTTCATCATTAGTTTGTCTTACTTGAAAACCGAGAAAATAACGTAACAATCCCAAATCAGTCATCTCAAATTCTTGCATCATTTTACTTTTGAATTCCTCTATAAGAGTATTGGATGAGCCTGTATAAATAATATCATCAACATATATACACACAAAAAGAATATTTGATCCTGCTACCTTGGTGTATAAAGTGGGTTCACTTTCACTTTTTTGAAAATTATTTTTTTGAAGATATGCATCCAACCGACTAGGCAAGGGTGTGGTGTCAAATAGGCAAGGGTTCCGTCACTTTGTTGGACGGGTGGGGGTAAAGAAGTTAGTCCAAGACCATAAAATTAGGTTAGCCACTTGGAACATAGGATCTTTAACTGGTAAGTTGGTAGAGTTAGTAGATGTTATGTGTAGGAGAAAGATTGATATTTTATGTCTGCAAGAGAGCAAATGGGTAGGTGAGAAAGCAAAAGTGATAGAACCTTGGGGATATAAGATTTGGTATACAGGAATAAATAGGAATAGGAATGGAGTAGGGATTGTTATGAGTCGTCAGTTTATAGATAATGTAGTTGAGGTCCGTAGGAAGGGTGATAAGATTTTACTTATTAAATTAGTATTAGGTACGGATATTATTAATATTATTAGTGTTTATACACCTCAAGTAGGTTTAGATGATTCCATTAAGCGTCAATTTTGGGAAGATTTAGATGAAGTAGTACAAGGGATATCTTATGGAGAAAAGCTTTTCATCGGCGGTGACCTTAATGGACATGTAGGCATTAGTAGGGATGGATTTCAGAGTATCCATGGAGGATATGGTATATGAGAAAGAAACGAAAGTGGAGAAAGGATTTTAGATTTTGGTTTGTCCTATGATATGATCTTAGAAAACACTTGGTTTAGGAAGAGGGAGTCTCACCTAGTAACATTTAAAAGTGGGGCTAATACGAGTCAGATAGATTTTTTCCTACTTAGAAAGAGAGATAGGGGTTGTTGCATCGATTGTAAGGTTATACCGGGAGAAAGTGTAGCTACACAACATAGTCTTAATTTTAGATCTTAGAATTAGACAATGCCGCAAAAGGGATAGACATAGGATAGATCCTAGAATTAAGTGGTGGGCACTGAAAGGAGCTAAACAAGGAATGTTTGTAGAGCAGGTAGCTAAGGAAATTGATTGGTGTCTCGAGGAGGATTCAGAATCAATGTGGAATAAGATAGCAGGTGGCATAAGAAAGGTGGCTAAGGAGGTATTGGGTGAGTCTAAAGGCGGTGCACCGCTAGGTAAGGATACATCATGGTGGAACGAGGATGTCAAATTAGCTATTAAGGTTAAAATAGAGTGTTATAGAAATCTAAATAAGAGTCGTGATAATGATAATTTGGAGAAGTATATGATAGCAAAGAAGGAAGCTAAAAAAGTAGTTCGAAACGCGAGGGATAAGGTATATAAGGAGGTTTATGACAAGTTGGATACCAAAGAGGGCGAGAAGGATATTTATAGGCTTGCAAAGATAAGAGATAGGAAATCGAGGGATTTGGGTATGATTAGATGTATCAAAGATGAAACACAAAGGGTTTTAGTCAAAGATGAGGAAATTAAGGAGAGATGGAAAGATTATTTTGATAAGCTATTTAATGAAAGTCATGCTCAAGATCTTGGAGACTTCTCCATTCCTTTTCATGAGATGAATCGTGACTTCATGCGCAAGATTCAAAAGAAAGAAATTGCAGAGGCTTTGAAGAAAATAAAATCAAGAAGGGCAGTTGGCTCAGATGGTATACCTATCGAGGCTTGGAAATGCTTGGAAGAGAAAGGTTTAGAATGGTTGACAAATCTTTTTAACAAGATTTGGCGGACAAATAAGATGCCTAATGAGTGGAGGAAGAGTACTTTGGTGCCACTATATAAGAATAAGGGTGATATACAAGATTGCACAAACTATCGTGGTATAAAACTCATGAATCATACTATGAAACTTTGGGAGAGGGTGATTGAGTCTAGGTTGAGGAAGGTTGTCATGATATCGGAGAATCAATTTGGTTTTATGCCTGGAAGATCAACTATGGAAGATATACATCTTCTTAGACAACTTATTGAGAGAAATAGAGAGAGGAACAAAGATTTGCATATGGTTTTTATTGATTTGGAGAAGGCATACGATAGAGTACCTAGGGACGTTCTCTGGTGGACAATGATGAAGAAAGGTGTGTCTCTCAAGTACATTAGTATAATTAAGGATATGTATGAAGTAGTAACCAATGTCCGCACTTGTGGAGGGGTGACAACCAATTTTCCTATAACGGTTGGGTTACATCAAGGATCTGCTTTAAGCCCTTTCCTATTTGCGATAGTGATGGATGAGCTTACGAGATCAATTCAAGAAAATGTACCGTGGTGTATGTTGTTTGCTGATGATATTGTTTTGATTGATGAGTCTAGAGCTGGGGTTAATGCTAAGTTAGAATTATGGAGACAGACATTGGAAGCTAGAGGTTTTAAGTTGAGTAAGAGTAAGACTGAATATATGGAATGTCGGTTTAGTAAGCAACGAAGTAGTGATGGGAGTGTAGTGAAGCTTGGTGAGCAAGATATACCGGTGAATGATTATTTCAAATATTTGGGATCCATCATTCAAAAGTATGGAGAAATTGATGGAGATGTAAATCATAGGATAAAGGTTGGGTGGATAAAATGGAAAAGTGCTACTGGAGTGTTGTGCGATGGTAGAATGCCATTGCGGTTGAAGAGAAAGTTTTATAGGACGACTATTAGACCCGCTTTACTATATGGTACGGAATGTTGGGCTGCCAAGAGACATCATATTCAAAAAATGAGTGTAGCTGAGATGCGGATGCTTAGATGGATGTGTGGAAATACAATAAAAGATAAGATTCAGAACGAAGAGATACGTAAGAAGGTAGGTGTTGCACCCATTGAAAATAAGATGCGAGAGAATCGTTTACGGTGGTTTGGACATATTCGGCGAAGGCCTAATGATGCTCCAGTTAGAAGGTTGGAGAAATGGGAAAATATATTAGTTAAAAGAGGTCGGGGTAGGCCTAGGAAGACTTGGATGGAGATGATAGGAAAGGATATGAATGCTTTGAACCTCACCGAGGACATGGCGTTGGATAGAAATGATTGGAGGAAAAGGATTCATGTGGAAGACCCAAAATGAATTTCTTTTTGGTTCATATCGCTGACCCCAATTGTTTTGGGATGAAGGCGTAGTTGTTGTTGTTGTTGGTGGTGGTGGTTGGGTTACATCAAGGATCTGCTTTAAGCCCTTTCCTATTTGCTATAGTGATGGATGAGCTTACGAGATCAATTCAAGAAAATGTGTCATGGTGTATATTGTTTGCTGATGATATTGTTTTGATTGATGAGTCTAGGGCTGGGGTTAATGCTAAGTTAGAATTATGGAGACAGACATTAGAAGCAAGAGGTTTTAAGTTGAGTAAGAGTAAGACAGAATACATGGAATGTCGGTTTAGTAAGCAACGAAGTAGTGATGAGAGTGTAGTGAAGCTTGGTGAGCAAGAAATACCGGTGGATGATTGTTTCAAATATTTGGGATCTATCATTCCAAAGTATGGAGAAATTGATGGAGATGTAAATCATAGGATAAAGGTTGGGTGGATGAAATGAAAAAGTGCAAGTGGAGTGTTGTGCGATCGTAGAATGCCATTGCAGTTGAAGGGAAAGTTTTATAGGACGACTATTAGGCCCACTTTACTATATGGTACGGAATGTTGGGCTGCTAAGAGACATCATATTCAAAAAATGAGTGTAGCTGAGATGCGTATGCTGAGATGGATGTGTGGAAATACAATAAAAGATAAGATTCGGAACGAGGAGATACGTAAGAAAGTAGGCGTTGCACCCATTGAAAATAAGATGAGAGAGAATCGTTTACGGTGGTTTGGACATATTCGACGAAGGCCTAATGATGCTCCAGTTAGAAGGATGGAGAAATGGGAAAATATATTAGTTAAAAGAGGTCGGGATAGGCCTAGGAAGACATGGATGGAGGTGATAGGAAAGGATATGAATGCTTTAAACCTCACCGAGGACATGGCATTGGATAGAAATGATTGGAGGAGAAGGATTCATGTGGAAGACCCAGAATGATTTTCTTTTTTGGTTCATATCGCCGACCCCAATTGTTTTGGGATGAAGGCGTAGTTGTTGTTGTTGTTGTTGTTATGCATCCAACCGACTATACCAAGCTCTTAGAGCTTATTTAAGGTCATACAAAGCCTTTTTCAATTTGTACATTTTTCCTTCTTTTCCTTCAATCACAAGGCTTAGAGGTTGCTCTACATATACATCTTCATCCAAATACCCATTCAAAAAGGCTGATTTACCGTCAAACCGAAATACTTTCCATTTTCTTTGAGCTGACAAAGCAAGAACAAGTCTAATAGTTTCAAATCTAGTCACATGTGAATACGTTTCAAAAAAGTCTACACCATATTTTTGCACATATCCTTTAACAACCAAACGAGATTTATATTTTTTTACTTTACCTTCTGCATCGTACTTCGCCTTGTATACCCATTTCATGCCAATGGGTTCTTTCCCCGCAGGTAACTCTGTTAGTTCCCATGTATCATTCTTTTTTATAGCATGCAATTCTTCTCTTATAGAATTTTCCCACTTTATTCACACATGCTTCTTCATAAGTCACGGGCTCGACAGTCATAAAAGCAAAAGCACACTTATATATATCATCCAAAGTACGCACCTTTCTAGGTGGCGTCTCTATCTAGAGGGGGTTCAATGCCCTAGTTACTAGATGGTGGAGATCTAACAACGTCCACTATCTCATCATGAGTTGTAATAGATTTAGACACGTTTTCTCTCTCTTTATTTCGCATCACCTCCAACATATTTTCATCAAATGAAAAATACTGAATTTCTTCTTTGCTCCAATCTCATACATGTTCTTTATCAAAAATAACAACTCTACGAATAATTATTTTTTTATAACAGGATTGTATAGGCGATAACCCTTTGTTTTATCACAATAACCAACAAAGATGCATTTTTCACTCTTTTTATTTAACTTAGAGCGTTCACTTAAATCAATCAATGCATAAGCAACACAACCAAAAATTCTCAGGTTACTTACATTGGGTTTTCTCCTTTCCATGCTTCATAAGGAGTTTTATTTCTTACCGCCTTTGTTGGAGATATATTCGATAGATACACAATGTTAGCCACTGCTTCTGCCCAAAAATTATTTGGAAGTTGTTTTTCACTTAAGATACTTGTCATTTCCACCATGATTTTGTTTCTCCTTTCTGCGACTCCATTCTGCTGTGGGGTCTTTCTCATTGTCAATTGCCTACGGATACTATTTTGCTTACAAAAGAGAGACAAAAATTCACCAACTCTATCTGTACGAATAACTTGTATGGCATACCCACTTTCTTTTTCAATAAAAATCTTGAATTCTTTAAACTTTTCAATGGCTTCTGATTTTTTGAAAGAAAATATACCCAACTCATTCTAATAAAATCGTCAGTGAATAACAAAAAAATATTTATTATTATTCATTGACATGGTTCTCATTGGGCCACAAATGTCAGCATGCACTAATTCCAATGGCCTTTTAGCAATCCATGCTTTTTCAACTGGGAATGGTTGTTGGTGTTGTTTTCCATAAACACACCCTTCACAAACATTTTTTGAAAAACTAATGAAAGGTTATCCAAAAACCATATTCTTTTGGCTTAACAATTTCAACCCATTAAAATGCAAGTGACCATACCGCAGATGCCAAAGAATAGATTGCTCATCAACGTTAGCTGCCAACGCATACTTATCAAAACATGAAATTTCAAGAGAAAATATTCTATTTTGAACCATTTGAATTTTAGCAATAAGATGCCCAGATTTTTTAATCTCACATGCACCATTATCAAACAAAAAAGTGCAACCATTTTGAATTAACTGCTCCACACTAAGCAAATTTTGTGCCAAACCAGGAACATAATATACTTCATGAATTAATTTTTCAATACCTGATTTTGTTTTCATTACCACTGTTCTTTTGCCATTAACTTGAACTTGATTATTATCCTCAAACCAAACCTTCAATTTCATTGATTTATCAATACATTGAAAGAGACTCTTTTTCCCTAACATATGGTTACTACATCCACTATCCAAAAATCATATATCATTCTTACTTATATTAGAATCTATACAAGTAAGAAAAAGATTTTTGCCTTCTACAATATTTGCTTGTTGTTTAGCTTTTTCAAAACAGTTTGCCTCGTTCTCTTCCTCGACCACGATGGCCGCCACGACAACCCCCATGTGCACGACCTCATCATCATTCTTGGGTTCGCTATTTTCTTTAACTTCAACTTTAGATGAAAACGCCTGCTCCAATGTACTTTCAGATGACCTGTTTATACGTTACTCATGTGCTAAAAGAGAACTCATTAAGTGTATAAAATGAAAGGTTCTTGGATTCTTCTATTGCAGTAACATGATCATACTTAGAGGGTAAAAGATCTTAAAACCTTTTCAACGACTTTTTGATCAGGAATTAATTCACCAAAAATTCTCATTTGATTCACAATAACTGAAGTCTTGAAAAAAAAAATTGAACCGACTCACCTTCCTTCATTGAGAAAGTTTCAAATTCTCTACGCAAAGTTTGAAGCTTTACTGTTGTGATCTTACTGTCACCACGAAACTCTTGTTTGAGAATGGTCCACGCCTTCCTGGGCCTAGTAGCATTAGCAATTCTGGAAAAAATGGTGTTCAACACTGTTTGCTGCAATACTAACAGGGTTTTAGCATCTTTTTTTTGACACTCTTTAATTTTATTTTCCTTTTTAGAAGATTTGATTTCTGCATAACCATTTTCTATCAAATCCCAGAGATCTTGTAAGATGAAAAATGTTTTAATCTTAATACTCCAAAACTCATAGTTCTCATCATTAAAAATTGGCATAAAAGATTTTGATATATTGAGAGTATTAGAGTTAGTCGCCATACCGATTTTTCACAAATATTTCTTACTCGAACTTCAGCCCACATGCAGAACCCTCGAATTCCCTTGCACACTTTTCTTTACAAACACAATGCCCAGCCAAGTTGGAACGTGGCTACTCTGATACCACAAATGTTAGTAAAAATCAACTAATTACTATAGTTGATGTCATGTAAGACAAAAAAACGTAAAAAAAATTATACTCTTGCTACTACGGTAGCCTTGAAACTAAAAAATCAACTTTTCATTTCACACTGTAAAACAAAAAAAAATTGCACTATTTATAAGGAGAAAAAGTAAATAACTGAACCACAACTCATATCTAATAACTTCTACCACAACCCCATTTCCTTAAAAGAAGAAAACCATTTTTTCTAACTACTACCATACTTCTACCTCCTAAATTTTAGTCACTACTTTTGAAACTTCTATTCAGGTGGATACACGTTTTTACATCACCCTTACACCAACGTCTATATGGTGGACCCCTCCAAACAATAAAAAAAAGAAAAAAGAAAAAGCATATTAAGTGAATATGCATGATACATGTGAAAAGACAAATTTACCCCTAGAGGGTATTACAAAAAAATATATATATGAGATACAATTTAACAATCCCCCTCAAACTTACGGTGTAATGACCGAAAGTTTGCCAAGGAGAAAATTGAATCTAAGAGAACAGAACGCCTTAGTAAAAAAGTCAGTCAGTGGATATTCTGATGTTACATAAGGTAGATCTATAACTTCAGATATTCTTCTCTAATATAGTGGCAGTTCATCTCGATATGCTTCGTGCGCTCATGAAAAGTATGATATTTGACAATATAGATTGCACTCTTGTTATCACAACACAACTTCGTAGGCCCTTGAACATGAACCCCCATGTCTTCCAACAGCTGGCGAATCCAAACAATCTCCATGGTTATAGTTGTCATGGCTCGGTATTCGGCTTCAGTAGATGACAAGGATACATTTTGTTGTTTCTTGCATCTCCAAGAAATTAATGATTCACCTAAGAACAAACAAAAATCAGTGGTGGAGTGATAGTTATTTGGATCACCTCCTTAATCAAAGTCAGTATAAGCAATTAAATCTAAATCAGAAGATGAAGATAAAAATATTCTCTTATTCAAGGATCCCTTTATATATTTGATGATTCGAAGAATTACACTCATATGAACTGATGTAAGAGCATGCTGGAATTGACTGGGAACACGAACGGCATGTGAAATATCAAGTCTAGTGATGCTAAAATACATCAAAGACCCAACAAGTTGTCTGTAAGGAGTGGGATCTTTAAAAGAATCCCATCATCGATTTTTAACTTTGTTTCTACCACTTCAAGGGTTTCACAAACTTTATCATCTGTAATTCCTGACATGTCAATAATCTTAAATGCAAGTTTAGTTTGAGATAAAAAATAACTCCTGTGAGAGTAGGCAACTTCAATGCCTAAAAAGTATGTCAAAAATCCTAAGTCTAACATTTTAAATTTATCTTTTAGTATAGACTTTATACTCTTAATCCCTTTAGCATCATCACCTTTAATTAGCATATCATCAACATATAATAATAAAATCATGATTCCTGCATTGAATTTCTTGACAAACAAGGAAGTGTCAGTAAAACATGAAGTAAATCCATTTTCTATCATTAAGTTATTAAACCGATCATACCAAACTTTGGGAGCTTATTTCAAACCATAAAGGACTTTCCGTAGGCAAAAAACTTTACCTTTAGGAACATCCATACCTGGAGGAGCATCCATATAAACTTCTTCATTTAAGTCACCATTTAAAAAAGTATTTTTGACATCCATTTGATATATGTTCTATTTTTTAATTAAGGCAATAGTAATAAGACACCTAACAGTAACCATACGCACAACGGGGGCAAAAGTTTCATCGTAGCATATTCCATATTCTTGACTATACCCTTTGTCAACTAGACGTGCTTTATACCTTTCAAGAGACCCATCACTCTTGGTCTTGACCTTAAAAACCCACCTACATCCTATTGCCTTCTTTCCACTACGTAGATCTTGAAATTCCCAAGTTTTAGCCTTTCTAAGAGCTCTAAGTTCATTATTCATTGCTTTCCTCCATTCGACAATTTTCTTGGCTTCTTCAAAGGTTTTAGGTTTCACATATGAATGGATGGTACTAAGGCATACTTTATATTTAGGTGAGAAGGATTCATAGGATATGAATCTATAAGGAATTCTTCTAGCTCTTTCGATTATACGAGGATTTAGATTATTTGTAGAGGTAGGCTCACTAGATTCACTATATTTCTCAATTGCACTTCTAACAATGTTTTTATCTCTATGTGTATAGGTGATAGGATCACTAGACGTTCTTACTTCGATAGGTTGATTGAGAGATTGATAAGGAGAGTTGTTATTCTCTTCTATATCTTCATCATCACTAATATCATTATATACGAGTTCATCATCACTAGAAACATCACCATTTCTAGATAACAACTCAAACAAAAAAGTGTAATCTACATTATTTCTATGAGGTTCACATTCTTAAAAACCACTAACATTTTCTAAAAAGGTTACATTCCTAAAAACATATAATTTATAATTTTTAATATCATAAAATCTAAAACATTTTTGAGTTTCGGAATATCCAAGAAATGCACAAGGGATAGCTTTTGGTGAGAGTTTATCATTTTTATCGGTAAGAACGAAACATTTGCATCCAAAGACTCTCATCCTAATATAGTCGGGGGGGGTTATATAGAATTTCAAAATGTGAGATTTTATTTAAATTTTTTGAAAAAAGACGATTTATAAGATAAATGGATGCAAGAGCCGCCTCGGCCCAAAATCTTTTAGGAATGTTTTGAGAAATAAGCAAAGTTCTAGTAGTTTTAATAATATGCATATGTTTTCTTTCGACTAGACCATTTTGTTGAGGCGTTTTGGGACAAGATTTTTTATGAACAATTTCATTTTTTCAAGATAATTTTTAAATTTATTTGAAAGATATTCACATCCAAAATCGGTCCAAAGAATCTTTAAGTTTTAATTAAATTGATTTTTAATCAACATATGATATGTCTTAAATGATGCAAAAACCTCATGTTTATGCTTAAGGAAATATATCCAACAATATCTAGAATAATCATCAACAAAAATAACATAATATGCAAATCCACCTTTAGATATGACAAAAGTCGATCCCCATACATCTGAATGCACAAGTTCAAATGCTTTGGTTGTGAACATAGATCTTTATTCAAAAGGTAAACTTCTCATTTTTTCAAGAATACAATCATTACAAGTGAAATCACTTTTACAAAGATCTTTAAGAAAATGTAAATAGGAAAGCTTGATGACATTAGGATGCCCGTCTTTTATGCCAAACATTTA
Source organism: Nuphar pumila (assembly GCF_984573655.1). NCBI lineage: Eukaryota > Viridiplantae > Streptophyta > Magnoliopsida > Nymphaeales > Nymphaeaceae > Nuphar > Nuphar pumila. Next base: position 105,443,530 of record NC_143260.1, on the reverse strand, counting down.
TATCTTTATATTGGGCAAGATTACAAAAAGAATGTTTTGGAATTTGTAGAAACTCCATGTAGTATAGATCTCCTCTTCTAGAGCCTTCCTCAAACAACTTCCCGGACCGACAATCTTGTACCTAACATTTATTTGATGAGAACTTAACATCGCATCTATGGTCTGAGAGTTGAGAGATCGAAAGCAAATTTAAATTTAATTTTGATATAAATCTAACTTTGAGAATATAAAAATCTTGTTTTTCAAAGTTTTCAACTCCTTTGATTTCAAGAGAAGTGTCGTTTGTGGTTGAAACAAAAGAAGGTAAAACATTTTTTGTGTATTCAGAAAGTGCAAAAATATTGGGAGTCATATAAAAGGAAGCACCCAAATCTAAAAGCTAAAGAATCTTACCGGGAGGAGAAGAAGATGATATGGCGGCTCCGAAAATGGATCATTTGAAGAGGGGTTGAAGAGCCTCCGTGACTTGACTTAATGATAATGCTCAATTGTTGGAAGTAGATAGATTCTCCTCCTTGTGTGGTTGAAACGTGGTAGACATAGCCACCTCTTTCTTCCACTTTGGACAAATCGGCTTAATGTGTCCTGGTTCTTTACAAAAATGGCAAATAATTTTTTTAGACTCCCTTCCTTGATTTCATCTTCCATTTTGACCTCCTTCCCTTACTCCTTGATTTTAATTTTGAAATTTGTTGAAATGAGGAGGCTTATAGGTTTTTAAATTATTTCCCGGCCTAGAGACGACATAGGTGCCTTCATTCTCATCTTTGGTTGAAGGCATAGCTAAAACACTTTGATTGGTTTTACTCATTCCTATTCGAGTTTCTTCTCCGCTTAGTTTAGTAAGAACATCTTCAAAAGGTTAAGTAAAAGAATATCTTATTTGCTCGAATTTGGGTCTAAGCCCATTCAAGAAATTAAAAAATCGATATTCTTTTAATTGTTTGTATCGTAATTTAATGACTTCTCCACTCCACATTGGTTGAAGAATAGCAAGTTCATCCCAAATAGATGATAATTCGGCGAAATATTCTCTAATAGTCATTTCGCCTTGTTGAAGGGTTAAAGCCCTTTTTTTGAGGTAATATTTATAAGATAAATCTCTCGAGCTATACATCATCTCAAGATATTTCCAAACTTGAAATGCCTTTTTAAATTTCAAAATATTGGCATTAATCCTAGTATCAACCGTAGAAAAAATCCATGAGAGAATTTTGTAGTTTTTCATTTCTTATTCTTCATGTTTCTTGTTATATTCTTCAAAAGCCTTCACTCTTTCCTCTCCATCAAGGACTTTTATTTTTCCTTTTTCAACTATAATATTTTTTTATTCGGGTTCCGGAATCGTACCTTTGATGTAGCCCCAAAGCCCTTTTCTCTTGATATGAGCTTCCATATTACCGCCCCAAACATGATAGTTTGACCCGTTGAGTTTGAATCCGAGAGAAAAATGTGAATCCTTTTCCGCCATTGAGGAACTTTTATGAGAAACAAAAGAATCTTCACAATTAGAACACTTGCCACAACGGGTTTTCTTTTAGCTATTTCTTGTAGTACGTCAAATGGGAAGTAGATTGCAAGAGCTTTCAATGCTAAAATACAAGAATGAAGAGTGGGCATGATTTTCGAGGCAACCACCGTGATGACGGAGCACACGTGCTACCTTCTCATAATCCTGGCTCTGATACCATGTGAAAATATCTTCAAGAATATCAAGTTCAAAGATGACTTGATTAACCCACAAGATTCATAAAAAGAGTAGGCGCAAAAAGGCACAAGGAAACACTCACAAAAGAGCACAAATGCACAAAGGCATAAAAAGGTAATCTTTTATTGTAACGCCCCAAAATTTCAACTTTCAAACCTTTCATAAAACAGGCAAGAGACTAAAAGAATCTCTTTATTTCAGAGTTGGTTTAAGAAATAAGCGGAAGCCCATCCTTTTGTTAATTTTAGAAAGGCAAGTTGACCACTTTGGGCACGTTAGCTGAAGAACCAAAACATACAACCCATGCTACTTGAAAAAGGCACTTTCATTAAAAGAAGGTTCCAAAAGTACAAAATTCGGATGTCCCAAGGAAAATCCATTACAAGACCCAAAAACATCAAGACGCGAGCTAAGAGCAGGAAGAAGAGAGTCTTGAAACCATCTTGCCATCGCGCCATCGCCCGTGAAGTGCCTATTCATCACCTGTACCCATAGACTGGGTTAGTTTCGCTAAAGAAACTAGTAGGTGCACAAGATAGACTACAAGGAAACTGAATTATGTACATTTCATTCAGTAGGTTACGCAGTTTAAAGTAGATAAGCAGTTAAACAGGTAAGCAATGCAAGCAGATAAATAGTGCAAACGCGTATGTAGTGCAAGCGAATCAGTAGTGCAAGCGAGTCAATAGTGCAAGCGAGTGCAAGCGAGTCCAAGTGAGTCAGTAGTGCAAGCGAGTGCAAGTGAGTCAGTAGTGCAAGCGAGTGCAAGTGAGTCTCACTACTCAACAACCAGTGTGAACAGACTTTATGTTTCGATATTACTGGCCCGCGGGTACGCGCAGGCAAAACGTAGAAACAACTGAGACTAGTTCGGGCGTCTGTTATTCTATGTATTTGAATAACCCGAAAAGCTAGTTGAGTCCGCTCCAGAGGGACGGCTTTAGCCGAGAGAGGATTCCCCGAAGGAGGCAGTGCCACGGATGCATCCAACTTCTGCAGAAGTTTTGAGCTAACTATTGTAGCCCCTTTCCCCTAACTCCAATGACTGGGGAGGCCGGATCATTGCCCGTAGGGTGGTTGTTAACAACCTGTCCATTGGAGTTTGTACCGTCCTGTCCTCTCCCTTGACAGACCACTTGAAACGAACAGGTACGTTAGGGGTTGCTTAACTAACGACCCACTCTATGCTGTAGTCTTTAAACCACTCAAGCATCTTGCCTGTGAAGGCGAATGTGAGGCCATTTATGTGATTTCAGCATTGTGCATTTCGCACTGTTCGTGGTCGCACGACCGTCTCATCCGATCATCGCAGTACTAGACGTGTCGTGCACGACTACAAGTACTCTAGGATGAAGGGGGTATAGCTCCTCAAAAGAAGCCTCAACAGGAGTGTTTCACAAGGATGTAAAGTTTATCAACTTTACTATATCCTTTGAAACAGCAGTACCTTGTGCCAACATTATGCCTGCGATTTTCTAGAACCTCATCCGCTATCGGGGTATCTACATGCCTCGCATGACTCGACACCGGCCTCGATAGACGGGATACATGTTTCTCAACAGAACCTCCAACTCGTCTGCAGGACTGCATACTTAAGGAGTCAGGATCCTTGCAAGGTATCCCCCTCCTTAGACGAGGATGTAACGCTAGCTCCCATCTCAACTCTCGTCGCAAGAGAGAGAGGTGAATGCCTGAGGATGCCTTTAAGGCATATGCAAAGAGCAAAAACCTGTGCGGCATCTGCAATAGCAAAGCAGTAATAATACATACAAAAACAAGAGCCTAGGCGCAAAGCGCGGCGACAAGGTAAAGGCGGTAAGCAGAAGTGCGACACTGAACCTCGCCACGATGCGTGACGGCACATACAAACCATAAGCAAGAATGCAACACGAGATCTCGACGTGATACACGATGGTAAGTATAGACTGACATAAGGTAAAGGGCAAGGATCGTGAAACCGCGTCCTTGAGTTAAGTGCATACTCGTATAAATATATATATATATATATATATATATATATATATATTTGTATATATATATATATATATATTCATTTTATTGATCGTTTTTAGTTTAATTGAACTTAATTCAATTATCCAAGTCTTTCGTACAATCTTCCCTTACCTTGGAGGGTTACGAGCTTGCCGACGTCTGCGGACGTACACAATTGACGGCTCGGGTCGCGGAGCGCGAATGAGATCCGTCGTAGCTGCGAATATGCGATATTAACATGCAAGCCCCGACAAAGCAAAAGCAAGGCAAAGACTCAACTTCTCCAATACATAGAATTGGGGCCAACGGTCCCAAATGACTCAAAACCAAAAAGGATGGGGCAGGGCCAAATGAGCCTTGCCGCCCAAAGAGGGATGTAGTCAATGTGAGCAGATGACTCACGTTCACTAGGAATTCCTCGCTGGAGATCAACAATTGTAATAATCTGTCCCCATTACGATGTAGCTTCCAAAGATTCCCCGGGTCTGTCGACCAAGGGTATAGGCTTGCGCACAAAAGGGGCAGGGGATCGGCCCCTACTGGCAAACAAAAAGGCAGGGGCCGATGGCCCCTGTTAGCAAACAGAAAGGCAGGGGCCTATGCCCCTGCTGACCAAAGAAAGGCAGGGGCCATAGGCCCCTGCTGGCAAACAAAAGGCAGGGGCCTATGCCCCTGCTGACCAAAGAAAGGCAGGGGCCATAGGCCCCTGCTGGCAAACAAAAGGCAGGGGCCTATGCCCCTGCTGACCAAAGAAAGGCAGGGGCCATAGGCCCCTGCTGGCAAACAAAAGGCAGGGGCCTATGCCCCTGCTGACGAAAGAAAGGCAGGGGCCATAGGCCCCTGCTGGCAAATGAAAGGCAGGGGCCGATGGCCCCCTGCTGGTGCAAAAGAAAGGCAGGGGCCATGGGCCCCTGCTGGCAAATGAAAGGCAGGGGCCGATGGCCCCTGCTGGCGCAACAAAAAGGGGCAGGGAGGAGGGGCTCGACCCCTCCCCTGCCGTAGCAGAGAGCAGGGAAGAGGGGCCCAGCCCCTCCCCTGCCGTACGGAAGTAGGGAGGGGGCTCCGCCCCTCGCCTGCCGTACGAAAGCAGGGAGGAGGCTCAGCCCTCCCCTCCCTGTGCAACGAAGAACCGAGGGGGGGGAGGAATGGGAGAGAGAGACGGAAAAAAAAGGAGAAGAAGAGGAGGGAGAACGTACCTGGTGGTCGGCGGCGGCGGCGGAGAGAGGTCGCAAATGGCGGCAGCAGACGAGCGAGGGAGAGTCGGGAGGCGGTGAGGGAGAAGAGACAGCGAGGGGGAGGGTTTCGTATTTGAAACCCCCCCCTGCCTTATCTTTTTAAAGGCACGAGGGAGGCGGTGCCTCCATTGGGTCCGGGTCGGGTCCGGGTCCGGATCCGACCCGAATCCTAACCATTTTTTTTTTTTAACGGGTTGTTACATCCTACCCTCCTTAAAAATAATTTCGTCCGCGAAATTTTTATTCCTTACACTGGTCAAAATACAAGTCAGGGTATTTTTCCCTGATATCCGACTCGGGCTCCCATGTACATTCATTTATTCCATGGTGTTGCCAACGTACTTTTACAAGAGAAATCGTCTTCGATCTGAGCACTTGGTCTCGACGGTCAACGATTGTCACTGGTCTTTCCTCGAACGTCAAGTCCTTTTGGATATCCACATCATCATAATGAATGATGTGTGATGGGTCGTGAACGTATCTTCTCAGCATAGATACGTGGAAGACGTCGTGGATCTGAGCGTACTGAGGAGGCAGCGCAACACGATAAGCCGCCTCACCGATCCGATCCAGGATCTCAAAAGGTCCGACGAACCGGGGACTCAGCTTTCCTTTCTTCCCAAAACGGAAAACGCTCTTTGTAGGAGATACCTTAACAAAAACCATATCTCCTGTTGAGAACTCCAGCTCTCTACGTCGACGATCAACGTAACACTTCTGCCGACTCTGCGCGGTACGCAAACGTTCCCTGATCATCTGCACTTGCTGAGTATAGTGCTGTAGCACTATAGGTGAATCTAACATCCGCTCACCAACCTCATCCCAGTAAACAGGTGATCGACAAGGCTTCCCGTACAAAGCTTCGTACGGGGCCATACCGATACTCGCATGATAACTATTATTGTACGCGAATTCTGCCAACCCGGTATGAGAGTCCCATTCTCCCTTCCAGTCTAACATGCACGCTCGCAGCATGTCCTCCAAAGTCTGAATCGTGCGTTCAGATTGTCCGTCGGTCTGAGGGTGGAAAGCGGTGCTGAATTTCAGTTTCGTGCCCAAGGCCAACTGCAGTTGTCCCCAAAACCTGGAGGTGAACCTCGGGTCACGATCGGAGATGATTGACACAGGAACACCGTGCAATCTCACAATCTCCCTGACATAGAGATCTGCCAAGCTGTCCAGGGACTGACTGAGCCGAATAGGGAGGAAATGCGCCGATTTAGTGAGTCGATCCACGATCACCCAAATCGCATCGTGTTTCCTCCGCGTCCTTGGCAAACCGACGATGAAGTCCATCGTGATGTCCTCCCACTTCCATTGTGGAATCTCCATCTGTTGCATCACTCCGCCTGGTCGCTGGTGCTCGATCTTAACCTGTTGGCAAGTCAAACACTTCGAAACGTATTCGGCTACGTCCCGCTTCATTCCACTCCACCAATATCTGCGCTGCAAATCTTTGAACATCTTTGTGCCGCCCGGGTGAATCGTGTACCTGGACTTGTGGGCTTCAGCGAGAATCTCATCTCTCAAAATAGGGTCTTTTGGCACCCAGAGACGATCCTTACGCCATACACCTCCTTCCTCACTCAGACGAAAGGGGGTATCGGCCCGCTGCGCTAGAGCCTTCAGCTTTTCGTACTGCTCATCGCTCTTTTGACTAACAAAGATCCTAGATAATAGCTCAGGTTGAGCTACCATGCTGGAAAGACTGATCGAAACTGGAGTGACTGCAAACGGTTCCCACGATATCAAATCCTCGATCAGCTTCCACCCCGCAAATAACAAATTAACGGAAACGCTGGGAGACTTGCGGCTCAGAGCGTCGGCCACAACGTTCGCTTTTCCCGGGTGGTAGGACAAGGTAAAGTCGTAATCCTTGAGGAATTCCAGCCAACGCCGCTGCCTCATATTCAGCTCCTTCTGTGAGAACAAATATTTTAGGCTCTTATGATCTGTAAAAGCCTCGAACCGCTCCCCATACAAATAGTGCCGCCATATCTTCAATGCGAAGACCACCGCTGCTAACTCCAAATCATGAGTCGGATAATTCTTCTCATGTATTTTAAGTTGGCGCGATGCATAGGCGATCACTCTATCGTTCTGCATTAAGACGCAACCCAAGCCTGTCCCGGAAGCGTCGGTGTAAATCACGAAGCCGCCTTGACCCGAAGGTAAGGCCAAAATAGGAGCAGTCGTAAGACGTTCCTTCAACATCAGAAAACTGTTCTCGCACATGTCGTCCCACACGAACCTAGCTTCTTTCTTCAGGAGTTGCGTCAAGGGTAGAGAGATCTTAGAAAAGTCCTGGATAAATCTTCGATAATACCCAGCTAATCCAAGAAAACTCCGAATGTCACGAACATTCCTCGGTTGCTGCCAACTGAGTACAGCCTCGACTTTCGCTGGATCCACGGACACACCTTCCTTGGAGATGACATGTCCCAAAAACATGATCTCCTCGAGCCAAAACTCGCACTTAGAGTACTTAGCGTACAAACGCTCCTTTCGCAAAGTTTCGAGAATAACTCTCAAGTGCTCACGATGTTGCTCCCAGCTATCGGAATACACCAAGATGTCGTCAATGAACACAATCACGAAGGTGTCCAAGAAGGGTTTGAACACCCTATTCATGAGATCCATGAACGCTGCAGGAGCGTTAGTGAGTCCGAAGGGCATGACCGTAAATTCGTAATGCCCATACCTGGTCCGGAAGGCCGTCTTGGAGATATCATCTCCCTTAATTCTGAGTTGATGATACCCAGATCTAAGGTCGATCTTTGAGAAGATCTTGGCCCTCTGCAACTGATCGAACAGATCCTCGATGCGTGGCAACGGGTACTTATTCTTTATTGTCGCCTGGTTGAGCATCCGATAGTCGATGCACAATCGCAAAGATCCGTCTTTCTTCTTCACAAACAAGACAGGAGCTCCCCAAGGCGAGACGCTGGGGCGGATGAATCCCTGATCCATCAACTCCTGCAACTGCTTCTTGAGCTCTTCGAGCTCGGCTGGTGCCATCCGATATGGAGCCTTAGAAATTGGCGCAGTACCCGGCAGCAACTCGATGTTGAACTGCACCTCACGAGGTGGAGGAAGGCCTGGCAGTTCCTCCGGGAAGACGTCTGGAAAATCTCGCACAACCTCCAAGTCTCCCATCGAGACTCGTGTCGGCTCGGACTGGACGACACTAACCAGAAAGGCAGTGCATCCCTTCCTGAGGTAGCTTTGCGCCCTCAGCGACGAAATCAACTTGCTTGCCCGAACAGGTTTCACGATCTTGAATTCCACCTTGGGCATTCCCGGGGGAGACAAAACAATCTTGCTATCTCTGCAAAAAATCTTGGCATGATACTTGTGCAGCCAATCCATGCCTAGGATGACGTCAAATTCCGTCATCACTAGCAGGATAGCACAAACCGGTAAATGCCAATCTGCCAGGACTACGTCCAACTCTGGTACGTAGGTCGCACAAACAGTATTTTTTCCAATCGGGTTATACACTTCAAGGGTATTATGTAAGGGTTTTACAGGTACGCGCAAAAACTCGGCAAAATTTACCGAAATAAAAGAGTGTGTGGCACCACAATCAAAAAGCACAAAAGCCGCTTGGTTAGCGACAAAAAGGGTACCTTGCACTAGGTCGCCCTTGGTCAGCTGCTCGGCCTTGGCTGAGTAGACGCGTCCCGGTGCCCTCCTTTGACCGCTCGCCTGCGGTTGCGGCGTCTGATACTGCTGTTGGGACTGTGGTGGCCGAGGGAGCAGAGGTGCTCCGCTGGTCTGCCTGGCGTCGTCAGCCGCCTTTTTGCGACAGTCGCGCGCGTAGTGGCCCATCTTGCCACAATACAGGCATCCGCCTGTATCGAGCGGGCACGCCTGCCCGATGTGGGATCGACCGCACCTGGGGCACACATTGCTCGTCTGCTGCCTGGCTGGAGGGTTGCCCTGAGGCCGCTGACGCTTCGAAGGAGGATATCGTCTCCTTCCTCCTTCGCTCTTCACAGGAAGGAACGATCGTTTGCCTGGGTCACCGGAAGGTGTCTTCGGCTCACCACCCGTAGCGGGTGGCCTCCTGCCCTGTGTACTCTTAGTGCGCTCCCAGGCCTCACTCAGGAGGGTGGCAGCAGCAACTGCCGCAGAGAAGGTCGAGGGCATGCTGGTTAGGACCCGATGCATGAGCCCCTCCTTTAGCCCCCGAACAAACTTTCCTGCTCGCTCGCGATCATCCGCGAACAGGTTGGGACAATAGGGTTCTAAGCGCTGGAATTTGGCGATATAATCCGTCAAACTCGAATTGCCTTGGCTGAGCTCCAAGAACTCCACCTTCTTCTTCTCCCTCGCATGAGGCTGGAAGTAGTTCCCCAAGAAAGCCTTTCTAAAAGCTTCCCAAGGAATGGGCGAAATTCCCGAAAACTGCATACTCCGGGCCATGTCCCACCAACTGCGGGCATTCTCCTTCAGCCTAAAGGTCCCGAATAACGTCTTCTTGTCATCGGGCACTGACAAGACCTCGAACACTCGTTCCACCTCCTTCACCCAGTTATCGGCCATGTCTGGGTCGGGCTTGCCATCGAAGGTCGGGGGGTCAAGCTTCAGGAATTTCTCATACGTCACTGCGGTATGCGGCTTCGGCTCAGAAACGAGCGCTGGTTCCCTTTGAGAACGAATCTGGTCTCGCATAGCCGCTGCTAGGGAACTTATGGAATCCAACACGAATCCCCGCTGATCTGACCAATCGTCAGCAGACCCTTCATTCGAGTTTCTTGCCATCCTTGGAGTAAACAAGGAATACCAATAATTAGAATTTTCAGGAGGCTCGAAATAAGCCAGAAACATAAGTACTATTCATGTTTAACATGAGTAGTTTAGGAAAACCCAGCAATGCTGGTACATAAGCAGAACGCGTCAAGCCTCTTAGCTTAACAATACAAAAAAAACACCTACTAAGCAAAAAGAAAGGTATACTCACAGCGCGATGCGGATGCTCAATGGTCAAGAATCCTTACTTCCCTTAGCTCTGATACCAAGATGTAACGCCCCAAAATTTCAACTTTCAAACCTTTCATAAAACAGGCAAGAGACTAAAAGAATCTCTTTATTTCAGAGTTGGTTTAAGAAATAAGCGGAAGCCCATCCTTTTGTTAATTTTAGAAAGGCAAGTTGACCACTTTGGGCACGTTAGCTGAAGAACCAAAACATACAACCCATGCTACTTGAAAAAGGCACTTTCATTAAAAGAAGGTTCCAAAAGTACAAAATTCGGATGTCCCAAGGAAAATCCATTACAAGACCCAAAAACATCAAGACGCGAGCTAAGAGCAGGAAGAAGAGAGTCTTGAAACCATCTTGCCATCGCGCCATCGCCCGTGAAGTGCCTATTCATCACCTGTACCCATAGACTGGGTTAGTTTCGCTAAAGAAACTAGTAGGTGCACAAGATAGACTACAAGGAAACTGAATTATGTACATTTCATTCAGTAGGTTACGCAGTTTAAAGTAGATAAGCAGTTAAACAGGTAAGCAATGCAAGCAGATAAATAGTGCAAACGCGTATGTAGTGCAAGCGAATCAGTAGTGCAAGCGAGTCAATAGTGCAAGCGAGTGCAAGCGAGTCCAAGTGAGTCAGTAGTGCAAGCGAGTGCAAGTGAGTCAGTAGTGCAAGCGAGTGCAAGTGAGTCTCACTACTCAACAACCAGTGTGAACAGACTTTATGTTTCGATATTACTGGCCCGCGGGTACGCGCAGGCAAAACGTAGAAACAACTGAGACTAGTTCGGGCGTCTGTTATTCTATGTATTTGAATAACCCGAAAAGCTAGTTGAGTCCGCTCCAGAGGGACGGCTTTAGCCGAGAGAGGATTCCCCGAAGGAGGCAGTGCCACGGATGCATCCAACTTCTGCAGAAGTTTTGAGCTAACTATTGTAGCCCCTTTCCCCTAACTCCAATGACTGGGGAGGCCGGATCATTGCCCGTAGGGTGGTTGTTAACAACCTGTCCATTGGAGTTTGTACCGTCCTGTCCTCTCCCTTGACAGACCACTTGAAACGAACAGGTACGTTAGGGGTTGCTTAACTAACGACCCACTCTATGCTGTAGTCTTTAAACCACTCAAGCATCTTGCCTGTGAAGGCGAATGTGAGGCCATTTATGTGATTTCAGCATTGTGCATTTCGCACTGTTCGTGGTCGCACGACCGTCTCATCCGATCATCGCAGTACTAGACGTGTCGTGCACGACTACAAGTACTCTAGGATGAAGGGGGTATAGCTCCTCAAAAGAAGCCTCAACAGGAGTGTTTCACAAGGATGTAAAGTTTATCAACTTTACTATATCCTTTGAAACAGCAGTACCTTGTGCCAACATTATGCCTGCGATTTTCTAGAACCTCATCCGCTATCGGGGTATCTACATGCCTCGCATGACTCGACACCGGCCTCGATAGACGGGATACATGTTTCTCAACAGAACCTCCAACTCGTCTGCAGGACTGCATACTTAAGGAGTCAGGATCCTTGCAAGGTATCCCCCTCCTTAGACGAGGATGTAACGCTAGCTCCCATCTCAACTCTCGTCGCAAGAGAGAGAGGTGAATGCCTGAGGATGCCTTTAAGGCATATGCAAAGAGCAAAAACCTGTGCGGCATCTGCAATAGCAAAGCAGTAATAATACATACAAAAACAAGAGCCTAGGCGCAAAGCGCGGCGACAAGGTAAAGGCGGTAAGCAGAAGTGCGACACTGAACCTCGCCACGATGCGTGACGGCACATACAAACCATAAGCAAGAATGCAACACGAGATCTCGACGTGATACACGATGGTAAGTATAGACTGACATAAGGTAAAGGGCAAGGATCGTGAAACCGCGTCCTTGAGTTAAGTGCATACTCGTATAAATATATATATATATATATATATATATATATATATATATATTTGTATATATATATATATTCATTTTATTGATCGTTTTTAGTTTAATTGAACTTAATTCAATTATCCAAGTCTTTCGTACAATCTTCCCTTACCTTGGAGGGTTACGAGCTTGCCGACGTCTGCGGACGTACACAATTGACGGCTCGGGTCGCGGAGCGCGAATGAGATCCGTCGTAGCTGCGAATATGCGATATTAACATGCAAGCCCCGACAAAGCAAAAGCAAGGCAAAGACTCAACTTCTCCAATACATAGAATTGGGGCCAACGGTCCCAAATGACTCAAAACCAAAAAGGATGGGGCAGGGCCAAATGAGCCTTGCCGCCCAAAGAGGGATGTAGTCAATGTGAGCAGATGACTCACGTTCACTAGGAATTCCTCGCTGGAGATCAACAATTGTAATAATCTGTCCCCATTACGATGTAGCTTCCAAAGATTCCCCGGGTCTGTCGACCAAGGGTATAGGCTTGCGCACAAAAGGGGCAGGGGATCGGCCCCTACTGGCAAACAAAAAGGCAGGGGCCGATGGCCCCTGTTAGCAAACAGAAAGGCAGGGGCCAATGGCCCCTGCTGGCACACAGAAAGGCAAAGGCCGATGGCCCCTGCTGGCAAACGAAAGGCAGGGGCCTATGCCCCTGCTGACCAAAGAAAGGCAGGGGCCATAGGCCCCTGCTGGCAAACAAAAGGCAGGGGCCTATGCCCCTGCTGACCAAAGAAAGGCAGGGGCCATAGGCCCCTGCTGGCAAACAAAAGGCAGGGGCCTATGCCCCTGCTGACGAAAGAAAGGCAGGGGCCATAGGCCCCTGCTGGCAAATGAAAGGCAGGGGCTGATGGCCCCCTGCTGGTGCAAAAGAAAGGCAGGGGCCATGGGCCCCTGCTGGCAAATGAAAGGCAGGGGCCGATGGCCCCTGCTGGCGCAACAAAAAGGGGCAGGGAGGAGGGGCTCGACCCCTCCCCTGCCGTAGCAGAGAGCAGGGAAGAGGGGCCCAGCCCCTCCCCTGCCGTACGGAAGTAGGGAGGGGGCTCCGCCCCTCGCCTGCCGTACGAAAGCAGGGAGGAGGCTCAGCCCTCCCCTCCCTGTGCAACGAAGAACCGAGGGGGGGGAGGAATGGGAGAGAGAGACGGAAAAAAAAGGAGAAGAAGAGGAGGGAGAACGTACCTGGTGGTCGGCGGCGGCGGCGGAGAGAGGTCGCAAATGGCGGCAGCAGACGAGCGAGGGAGAGTCGGGAGGCGGTGAGGGAGAAGAGACAGCGAGGGGGAGGGTTTCGTATTTGAAACCCCCCCCCTGCCTTATCTTTTTAAAGGCACGAGGGAGGCGGTGCCTCCATTGGGTCCGGGTCCGGATCCGACCCGAATCCTAACCATTTTTTTTTTTTTAACGGGTTGTTACATTTATTGAGAGAAAATACACTAAAAAGCATAACATTACAATGGGGAAATACCATTTATTTATAGGCTACAAGGGACCCAAGGACGGGCTCCCATATAGACGTTGGAGCCCCTCCAACGATCATATTTATGACCGTTGGAGGGGTCCAACGTCTATATTGTGGGCCCCTCCAAACAATAAAAAAAAGAAAAAAGAAAATAAAATAAAAAGAAAAAAAGAAGAAAAAGAAAAAGCATATTCAAGTAAATATGCATAATACATGTGAAAAGACACTTTTACCCCTAGAGGGTATTACAAAGAAAGAATATAGATAGATAGATAGATAGATACATAGACATATATATAAAATATATATGTATATGTCTCTCTCTCTATATATATATATAGAGAGAGAGATATATATGAGATACAATTTAACAGGAGGATGGTGCGTGAGTTACCGCAATAATGCCATCTGCAATTTTCAGCTTGCACAATTCTGTAGAAGTTATCCTCAACTTCTCAGCTGCCTGGAAAAGGATAATACACATTCTAAAATGTAACAACCAGTGAAGACCCATTGCTATAACTGACAGAATCTTGAAATACCTTTGGAGCAGCTTGGGCACTCTTCCACAAAATTGCTGCACATGCTTCTGGACTGTTTCAAAGAATCAGATGCAAAGTACCAGTTAAAAATTAAGAAGAAACATGTTTGAAAAATGATATCTATGGTGCATGTGAAAGCAAAATAAGTATTTCATCACTAAATTATGGATCGAAATGCAATCAATGAAAATAGGGTTTTGGAAGTTGCCAAATTCACCCATATTAAAGCAAACCAATAACAGGCAAAAATTGAACCCAGCAGAAAATCAATGAATGCAAACAAATAAATAACAGAACAACTTAAATACCCCAAACCAGTAATCAAGGATACAGAGTACAAAAACTACTGCTGTTATTTCTTGCAATGAAATCAAAAGATACAAGTAGGTGCCTCTTATAGGCTTACAAGAACACAAGAACACAACCAATCAAAGACCACTTATGGGTCAATACAAGCACACATGCACAAGGGCCTCTTAGGGGCCAAGAACACAAGTAAAATAATATATATATATATATGAGAGATAAAATGCTTGAGAAAGCATTACATATACAAGAGGGGGAACACCCCAATTTATAATTTTATACACAACACAAGCCACATAGGGCCATTGGGACCTTTCCAATGGCTAGAAATAGAGCCGTTGGGGAGGTCCCAACGACTCTATTGGCCTATTACCTAAATGCCCTCAAGCCTAAACTTAATTACTAAGTTACAAATAAAGGGGAAAATATAAGACTATTAGCCTATTATAATACTGTGAAAAGACTAAAATACCCCTAATGAGTATTTCCTATATATATATATATAACTTAACATTTCTGAGCACTTCTACATGTGAGGATTTTCATATAGAAACTGCCTATAGCAAAAATCCTCCCTAGTCAAATTGTCTGCGAGTTTCATATTTCTAAGTTCAACCCAAGTACAGCAAAAGCATCAACTCTGATCTTTTTCTGCATCTGCAAAGGTTGCAGTCCATACAAATGATAAAGAAATTTATGCTTATATCTAATATCAGCTTCAGCAAGGATCACTATCTTCTAGAAATCATTTAAACGACCCTTGACCAAATTATATCACCTCAGTATCTTCTCCACCATTTTGTTAATGCTAAAGTTAGTCCCTTATCTAGTGCGCCAACAGAATGGTATCATGAAGACTTAATTTTTTTCCTATCAAGGATAATTGTATCAGCAGTCTTAAAATATGTTCTCTTTAAAATGATAACACCTCCAAGAGAGACCGGAAACGTCATTAGCATTGGGGCTTCCCCTAAACGTGTTTCGGAAGCGCAAACGCGCTTCCGAAATGCTCGGGAAGCGTGCCTTTTAAATAGGAAGCACACTTCCCCAATATTGAGAAGTGAGCTTCCCATTTAAGGGAAGCACAATATGTTGGGGATTTGACACTTTTACCCCTTAATAAATTGTTTTTTTATCAAAAAAACAAAAGAAACATTGTTTTTTAAAAGGG
This sequence comes from Nuphar pumila, assembly GCF_984573655.1. Lineage (NCBI taxonomy): Eukaryota > Viridiplantae > Streptophyta > Magnoliopsida > Nymphaeales > Nymphaeaceae > Nuphar > Nuphar pumila. Next base: position 105,428,211 of record NC_143260.1, on the reverse strand, counting down.
AAAAATGGGCGTTAAAAAAATTTGTAAAAAAACATAAATCGAGTAGGATTTATGGTTTTCATTCCCAACTCTCTCTCTCTCTCTCTCTCTCTCTCTCTCTCTCTCTCTCTCTCTCTCTCTCTCTCTGAGTGTGTGTGTTTAGTTTAACATTTTAACTGTATGTTTTTGCCCAATTTCATTCCATGTGCTTTCATCTGAGAAGATATGGTATCAATCTAACCTTCTTTGGTTCCTTCATATGGCTCTTTAATAGGATATTGTGAACTAGTAATTAAACATAGCCTTTGGTTGCCCTTGTTTGTGTGTCCGAATTTCTTTATGAGCATATCCATTCCAAGTTTCCAACCACAACTAGATGATACTTTGAAATTGTTGGATTCTATACTTCTATTCGAGAAAATCTTGGTGATAGTATAAGATATTTTCAGTATGCTGGAGATACATGTGCTAAAGGTGTCAATTGGTGTGTGTGGTGTGTGTGTGTTTGGCTTTTTGCTTGTAGAAGTAGGGAAATTAAAAATTTATTTGTTTGTCACTGACATTCCATGAATACAATGTAAAGTAAAATAAGAATCGATTCATCAAATCATCCATGCATATATGTTAGGGCCGATGATCCAACCAGAAACTTTTTAATTAAGAAAATTGTTTAGTTGCAAATGTGATTAGTTTATAGATTTGTGGTAGCTTCTTCACACAAAGGCATAGATATTTGTTTGCTTTGTGTGGTTCACCATCATTTGATCTTATATAGTTTGCTACTTTGCTTGTGTTAGGAAAAATGTTATCTACTCATATTTTATTTTGTTAATGGTAAACATAAATCTTATATTTGGATAAATTAGGAAAAATATAACTACATTTTCACTTCTTGTTCGATTCCTATTCGCTTCCCACTCGAATCCTAGGTTACTTCCTTCTTTGTTTCCCTTTCGAATACTGGTTCGCTTTTGGTTTGATTCCTAGGTTGCTTGCAGTTCGCTTCTCTTCTCGCTTCCAAGATGATTCCTGGTTCGCTTTTGAGTCTTTCTAAAATTTTAGAAGTGTCTCGCTTCCCGCTTCCCGCTTCCCGCTTCCCGCTTCCTCAACTTTGGTTCTCATACCATAGGTGTCAGCAACTAATCACCAAATAACACACTTAAGAAGGTTATGCAAACATGATATGCATGACTACTTCTAGTAACATAATTAGTCCAACATAGAAAATCTAGAGCCTCTATTGTATAAGCAGTAACAGGAAACTGAAAGGGGTTGTCCAAAAAACTATAGTAAATTATCAATAAATAACAGACATTATAATGAAATGCATGTATAGCAACTAGAACAATTTCACGCATTCCATTTAGATACAAAACAAAAAGAAAAGAACTACAAAATCTCTACGAAGAAAAACATATACCATCAATCTAGTCCATCCTCAAGGCTTAAAAACAATTTGTTTACCTTTTTTTTCATTTTATGAGCCACTTATTACTCTAAGATGCTTCAAACAAGAGTTATGTAATCTCTAATCTCTTATTTCCAGAATTGGCTAGCAAGAAAACCCTCAATATGTTATATTGCCATAAAGATATCCAAGTTGTATCATGTTGCCTTTTCTTTTATTAATCCTTTCCTCCAACAAAGCAATGGAAATGAGAAGAATATAAAGATCATCCACAGAAGAGAATGCACTGACCTGGCAACGTAGAAAACAGAATTTTCCAACATTAACAATTTGTTCGCGCAGCCTATAGCAAGGGCACCACCAGAACCACCTTCCCCTATAATAACAGTAACGATTGGCACCTTCAGGCCGAACATGGTTCTCAAGTTATGTGCTATGGCTTCTCCCTACAAGCATAACGAAGAGAGGAAAATCATTTGATACTTTCACTAGGGCATCCTTTTTCATATTACAACTTCCATATTAGCCCTTGAAGAGTTCAGAATGAAGTTACATACTTGACCAATTTCCTCTGATTTAAGATCCGCAAAAGCTCCAGGTGTATCAATGAATGTAACAATGGGAAAACCATGATGATCAGCATAGTACATCATACGTAAGGCCTTACGATAGCTTCATTGAGAAACAACTTTGTCAGATATACATCTCAAAAAGTATAAGCTACAAATTTCAAGTGAAGCCACTGATTCAGGAGAGACTAGAGAAAACTAATGCCTATGATCTCAAGGAAATTCATACTGGCAAAAAAATTCCCTCTGTAATATAGGAACAATGGAGACATGCTGACATCTAGTGGCAGGAAATGGGACAGCACGGTCTATTTATTAGATGGAGTGAGATGGTCAACAGCCAGGTCAAAACTGACTAGCCAAAGTGCCAGGCTGGGCCGAGACCCAAAACCTAGTACATGAAATGCCATCCCGATTAAAAGGAAGGCAATGGGTTGGGTTGCTCTGGATGCCCCAAAAGGCCCAGCATCAGCCGGATACACAGAACTATTCTTATTACTTTATCAGATCATACAAATGATAAAGCCTGTAGAAACATATCTGATATTCTTGTTAAAAGAGAATATTTATGTGTTTGGGTAGCAATATGTAATTATGGAAAATTGGATTGGCTCTTTTTGTAAACTAATTTTAACTAATCCCTTTAAGAAGGGATTAGGGATGAATGAAAAAATAACGACTCTCTCTCTCTCTCTCTCTCTCTCTCTCTCTCTCTCTCTCTCTCTCTCTCTCTCTCTCTCTCTCTCTCTCTCTCTCGCGCGCGCGCGCGCTCGCTTGATTTCCCTCTTTCTGCCTGTGGGTCGGCTGGTCGTTGGATCTAGGTCTGGCAGCCAGGCCCCTTTCAGGCCTGATTCAACATGGTATCAGAGTCGGACCCTCATTTGGGATTCCACTGTTGATCGGTGATGCTGAAGATGATCGTGGCGTGTGGATTGTGGAGAAGATCAGATCTAGTGGAGATCTGATGCAAAAAGTCGTGGAATCAGATCGAGTGGAGATCTGATCTGTCGAAGGTCGTGAAGAATCAGATCAAGCAGAGATCTGATTTGCTGAAGGTCGAAAAAAAATTGTCGTGGCAGATTCGGATTAGGAATTAGGATCAGACCTTGCGTGAAAACTGCTTGTGGATTAACGTGGTGGAGTCAAACCATATATCAAATCTGACTTAAGGTCACGTCAGATCTGACGTGAATTTTTTTTTTCCCTTTTCGTCGGTCGCAGATCAGATCTGGGTTGGTCTAAAAAAAATTTTGTGAAGACTATGATCAGATAAGACCAGGATCTTCTCTAGGGAGACTGTATACGTGCAGGTCCTATCTGGTGGCTCGTTGAGTCTCAATCAATATGGCTGATTTGCAGTCTAAAGACGGTGATCTAAAAAGAGAGCTTCTTGGAGAATATAAGGCCTTTGCAAACCCTTTTTCTTATGGGTCTTTTGTCAAGCTAGATGACTCCAACTATGCCAGGTGGTCTCGGACTTTTATGATGTCCATTTCAGGTCATCGAAAAAAGCATATTCTATTAGAACAAGAACCAGCCGATAAATCAGGAAAATACAGCACATGGGATAAAGATAACAATATCGTTATATCTTGGATTATGAACAGTGTATTGCCTCATATAGCTGACGGTCTTATTTACTATACCTCCGCTAAACAGATGTGGGACAATCTTCGAGATACGTACTCCCACGAGACCAATGTTAGCTGCATCTTGCAAGTTGAGCAGGAGATTTATCAACTGCAGCAAGGAGATCAAACATTGTCTCAATATTATGCATCTGTAAAATCCGCTTTTGAAAGGTTGAATGCACACAGGCCCCTATGTTGTACCAAGCAGAAGTCCCATCAGAAGCAAACCATGGTTGCAAGATTTCTCACTGGGCTATCATCTGAATTTTTTATTGCCAAGGTTCAGATGTTGACTGGATCTGATGTCCCGACTCTTGCCGAGGCTTACAACCGCCAGAGCAGATTAGCTATCACTCTTCCACATACACAGTCTGATTCACAAGCATCTGCTCTTGTAGTCACCTCGGGTCGTGGAAGAGAAAATTTCTTAAATTCTCATGGAAGAGGTCGAGGCAGAGGCATAGAAGAAAGAGGTAGACTTCAGTGTACCTTCTGTGGAAAATTGGGACATCTTGAAGACAGGTGTTGGGATAAAAATGGTCAACCCCCTTCTCAGACATCAAATATGACCAAGGCTCAAGTTGCAAAGCTTGACACAGAGACTCCCACTGACTCCTCCAATAATTCAGTCACTCTTAGTCGTGCAGAGTACGAAGAATTGATGCCTCACCGCCCGTCTAGATCGAGCACAGTTACTCCCATTGCTGATGTTGCTTGCTCCGCAGGTGATGGATTAAATTACCAAGGCAGTAGATGGATTATTGATTCAGGTGCCTCTAGGCACCTATGTGGGACGTCTAGGAATTTTTTTAAGTTAGATCCCATGTGTGAAGATCACAATATTGTCCTGGCCGATGGGAGCTCATCACCCATTGTGGGTCAAGGAAATGTTTTCATTTCTCCGTTACTTCAGTTGACAGATGTGTTTCATGCTCCTTCCTTTCCTCAAAATTTATTATCAGTTAGCCGTATTGCAAAGGAGCACAATTATAGAGTAATCTTTGATCCTTTGTGTTGCATGTTTCAGGATTTGCTGACGGGAAAGAGGATTGGTAAAGGCTATAAAGAAGGAGGAGTCTACTATCTACATCAACCACTTGGAGTCGTGCACACCGTGTCCGAGTCATCCTCCAGTTCTTATCAATGGCATCTTCGTCTTGGTCATGTTCCGCTGTCAAAACTTCGTCGACTTCTTCCTCAGATTCCACCTTTTGCCTCGTTTCAGTGTGAAGCCTGTCAGTTGGATAAACACTACAGGAGTTCTTTTCCTTCCAGTCAGAGTCCATCGAGTCAAAGGTTGTTTGAGCTTCTTCACGTTGATGTATGGGGGCCTAGTAGAGTTTGCAGTAGGTCACAGTGTCGTTATTACTTAGTCATTGTCGATGATTTTTCCAGATTGTCATGAGTGTTTTTAATAAAAGACAGATCGAAAGTTCCTTCGATCCTTATGTCTCTCATTATTGAAATAAAAACTCAGTTTGATTCTCTTGTCAAGATTATTTGCACTGACAATGCTCTTGAGTTTAAAACCAATGAGTTACAACTGTTTTATAGAAATCGTGGCATTTGACCTCAAACTACTTGTGCCCATACCTCCCAACAAAATGAGGTAGCTGAAAGGAAGCATAAACATCTTCTAGATGTTGCACACACCCTTATGTTACAATCAAGCATGCCTCCATCATATTGGGGAGATGTCATTCTTACAGCATGCTACCTTATTAATCGCATGCCGTCATCCTCGTTGGGAGAACAAATTTCCTTGAAAATCCTATATCCCAATGCACATCTTTTCTCGATCTCTCCCAAGGTGTTTGGGTGTGTTTGCTTTGTTCATAAACTAGAGCCTCATCGAGACAAATTGTCTGCTCAAGCCATAAAGTGTGTCTTTGTGGGTTATCCAAGAAACCAAAAGGGGTACCGGTGTTATGATCTCATTTCTCGTAGGGAGTATGTCAGTGCGGATGTATCCTTTTTTGAGTTTGTTCCTTTTTTTTCAAGTACCGCCTCCAGATTACAATGCGATCAGGAAGATGCTATGCCTTTACCTATCCCACCTCTTCCCTTGGAGTCAATTCCTATAAGCGTTCCTACCTCACACACTCGGACGCGGTATCATGACCCTCCTGTGGTATACTCTCGTAGATCTCCTCTGGAATCAAAATCTCCACTACCTGCTTCCTCAAAAGTAAGTCCTCCTGCCACGATTGAAGTCTCTACTGTGGATGATGACTTGCCCATTGCTCTCAGGAAAGGTAAAAGGCAATGCACTTTACATCCCATTTCTAAGTTTGTTACAGACGCAGGACTTGGGAGTCATATGAAGAAGTTCATTATAGCTCTATCTGTTGCATCTCTCCCGCTTAATCACCATCAAGCAGTATTAGACCTCAAATGGAAAGTAGTTATAGAAGAAGAGAAGGATGCCTTAGTTTCACGAAATACCTGGGAGTTGGTTACTCCTCCAGTCGATGCTGATATTGTAGGGTGTAAGTAGGTCTACACCATTAAATACAATTCAGATAGCTCAATCGAACGTTACAAAGCTAGGTTGGTAGCAAAAGAGTACACACAGACATACGGGGTAGACTTCTTTGAAACTTTTCTCCAGTGGCTTGCCTTGGCACTATTCGGATTGTCATATCAGTGGTTGTACATAATGGATGGAGTTTATGCCAGTTGGATATGAAGAACGCCTTTTTGTATGGTGATTTGTATGAGACTGTGTATATACAGCAACCTCCGGGGTTCGAGGTTCAGGGAGAGTGTTACCAGGTGTGCAAGTTAAAGAAAGCAATATATGGTCTAAAGTAAAGTCCACGTGCGTGGTTTCAGAAGTTGTCTGAGAGTATGTCTGCATTTGGCTTTAATAGGTCAGCATCAGATCACTCATTATTTGTTAAGAAAACTCCCACGGGTGTTGTGGTTATGGTTGTGTACGTGGATGATATTATACTCACAGGAAGCAATACAAAGGATATCTCATATACCAAAGCTCGTCTTCAGAAGCACTTTGTTACCAAAGATCTTGGTCCTCTTAGATATTTCTTGGGTATAGAGGTAGCTCGAAACAGTAAGGGGTTAGTTCTATCACAGGAAGTATGTACTTGATTTGTTGCAGGAAACATGAATGTTAGGAGCCAAACCTGCTAATATTCCAATGGATCCTAAACTTCACATGTTTGATGGACAAGCAGAACCTGTTGACAGTAGAAGTTTCAGGTCTCTAGTTGGTAAACTCCTGTACGTTACAGTGACAAGACCAGATATTTCCTTAGTTGTGAGCAAGATAAGTCAGTTCATGGATAAACCAACCCCAGTGCATTGCGAGCAATGATGATTCTCAGGTATTTGAAATCTTCTCCTGGAAAGGGACTACTATACAAACCAAGCTCCTCTCTTGATATAGTTGCCTATTTTGATGTTGACTATGTTGGAGACATTAATGATAGAAAGTCCACTACGGGGTTCTGTGTGTTTATAGGTAAAAATTTAATTACTTAAAGAAGTAAAAAGCAGACCGTAGTAGCCCGATCTAGTGCTGAGTCAGAATATAGAGCCATGGCTCAAACTGCAGCTGAAATAATATGGGTGAGATTAGTTCTTAGAGACCTACAGGTAAAGACCTCAACGCCAATGGTGATGAGATGTGATAACAGAGCAGACACCTATATTGCTAACAATCTGGTGTTTCATGAGAGGACGAAACACATTGAAGTTGATTGTCACTACATAAGAGATATGTGCAAACAGGACAATTCTCTATTTGTCATGTTGCTTCAGAGGATCAAGCTGTTGATGTGTTTACTAAACCTCTTGCTAGTGCGGGCTTTCTTCGATGTTGTGACAAGCTGAGCATGACAGATATATATGCTCTTGCTTGAGGGGGAGTGTTAAAAGAGAATATTTATGTGTTTGGGTAGCAATATGTAATTATAGAAAATTAGATTGGCTCTTTTTGTAAACTAATTTTAACTAATCCCTTTAAGAAGGGATTAGGGATGAATGAAAAAATAACGACTCTCTCTCTCTCTCTATTTCCCTCTTTCTGCCTGTCGGTTGGCTGGTCGCTAGATCTAGGTTTGGCGGTCAGGCCCCTTTCAGGCCTGATTCAACAATTCTTGCACCACTTTATCAAATTATTTACATGGGAAAAGCCTTTAAAAACATACCCATGTGGAGTTGGCATGCCAAAATTCCGATGAATGTTCTCTTTTGTGTTTCTTCCTTTCTGATGACCCATGAACATGTAGGTTTTACCATCTATGCTGCCAAGGCCTGTCACAATGGCTGGATCATCATAACCAGCACGATCACCATGGAGCTCCACCCACTAAATGAAATTTCAAACAGATGATGTTAAGTATGATTAATCATCCAGTCAGAACAGTTTCATCCAAACTCAGACTAAGTGATATCTGGAAGTCCTGATGACAGTTTTAACAGATGAAACTCACCAACCTTATCAGTGATGTTTAGCACATGGTCAAGAAAAGTTGGCCTATTAGGATGCCGAGCAATACTTAGTCTCTGTATAGGAGTGAGATGAGTGTATAGATCCTTTAGAGCCTGCAATCAAAACACAAAACTGATTTTTGTCAAAGACAGAAGCAGCAAATTTCCACTATTAATAGTAGCCTAAATTCATATTTTATAGTCAATATATTCTTGTATGTAATGAAACAACATTTCAACACTACATGAGTTTGGAAGCATATGGATTTATGGAGGATGAATAGAAGAAGCAAGAAGGGAGAAAGAAGATAACTAGAAGCTTCATTAGCTACAAAAGAAGGAAATACAAGGCTTATAGGGGTCCACCCCTTTTAGAGTACAACAAATTGCAACTAAAATACCCCTAGATACATGGCAATTGACTTTTACATGAGAATGGGGTGAATATTCACCAAACTAGCCCTGCTACACTAATGAATGACTGAATACACATTATAAATACATTATTCATACAACATTGTGTACATAGGCCCATTAACATTCCCCCTCAAACTCGAGGTGATGCGAATGCAATCATCCAAGTTTGGAAAGGAATGTCTGTAAAGCATATAGGGACAAACTCTTGGTAAAGCAATCTGCAACCGAATGTGTTGAACCAATATATGATAGTGAAATCATACCCTCCAACTATGCCCTATATGTAAAGTGAAAAACTATCTTTATGTGCTTCGTTCTCTCATGGAATCCTAGATTTTCAGCTATGTGAATTGCACTTGGATTGTCACAATGCAAAGTTGTGCTCTTTTCCATCTTTACACCCATTTCTTCCAATAACCACTTTAGCCATATGATTTCAGCAGTGACCTGTGTCATGACTCTATACCCAGGTTCAGTGGTTAAGAAATCAACTTGTTGCAATTTTTTGCACTTCTATGATATCAAGGAGTCCCCTAATAATAAGTAAAAACCTAAAGTAGAGTGTATATCCTATGATGTACCTCTAAAATCTGCATCACAGTATGCTCTCAACTCCAAGAACGAGGGAAATAAAGAAAAACAAAACATAACAAATAGCAATGTTGTAAGTATTGTACCGCATCATAAGATACGGTACGATACATATCGTAACTATGGCCTAACTCGATATGATACACATTCGTATGATGATACAAGTGTGTATCGTATCCGTATTGGTTGTATCGTGCACTTTAAAAGGGTCAAAACTCAACTTTTTTTATTTGAGTTTAAAGACCTCCTAGGACCGATTCTTTCATTTGTGTAGAGGCCTTTAGAGGAGAACCCACATACCCTAAGAGGCATGAGAGTGCTTTGGGTGTCTATTCGTGCGCAAGGGAGAGGGTTTTTGCGTGAGAGTGATTGAAAGATATTTAATATTTTGCATTGTTCTTGTGAGATATGCATTGCAATATTATCTATATTAGTTGATGTTTGATGATGTCTTATGTGTTAAAATGTATCATCCAACATTTGTAATATTATATATATTTTATATATATAAAGTATAATACATATTCATATATGGTATATATGCATATGTATTATCCTAATTATATATATATAAAATATATATTTCTCTATTTTAGGCAATAGGGGTAATTTAGTCATTTTTCGCATATTCTATTTCGGAATATGATTGTAATTCTTTCTTTTATCTTTTTGTTTTTATTTTTTAAAATATGATTTTTGTGGTTTGCGCCACATTGGAGGACTCCCCAAAAGAGTCGTTGGGGAGCCCCCAACGGTCACAAATGTGACCGTTGGGGGCTCCCAACGACTCCTTTGGGAGCCCCCAATGTGGCTCCTCAAAGGGTTATAAATAGGGGGCTCTTCCCCTTTGAATTCTCCACTTCTTGAGGGAGCTTATGCTCCATTGTAATGGGGTTTTTACCCCTTTTCCATTTATTCTTCAATGATATGTAACTTATGACTTTATGTCATATTTTTCCCTTTTTGGGTTTTATGTATTAGCACATTATGTGCTTATGTTGTTCCCTTTAATGGGTATGTTTGCACTTCACGTGCATAGGTATGGGTTCATTATTGAATCCAATGCATTCCAAGTCCCTTTCTAACATGCATTATTGCATGTTTATTATTTATATGCTTTTTGCATATTTTGTTCAAGTGTTGTGAGAGTACCATCGTGCACTTCTTTTATAAAGTATTTGTGCTCGTATGTGTATTGTCTCTTCGTAGACAATTTAACATTATGCAGCTCATAGAGACATAAATGCTTCATATGTGATTTTATGGTTGTATTTTTTGCAATTCATTATTGTTTCATGTGTTATGATTTTTTAAAAAAAATTATGATTTTCTATGTATCTAACTTTGGGCCCAACCGATATGGGTAAACGATACGCTACTTACAACCTTGATGCATAGCATCCCTAACATAACGAACAATCCTAAGCACTACTACCAAGTGAGTGGATCTAAATTTATTCATGAGTTGGCTAACATGGACTGCAAAAGTAATGTTGGCCCTAGAAATAGTCAAATAGATCAAGTTCCCAACTATCTAATTGTAAATATAGGATCATTAAGAGTCTCTCCATCTGTATGCCATAGCTACAACACCACTCCTTAAGTTGCAAATAACAGACGCTGGAAAAAGAAGCACAATGCAAAGTCTTCAAGAGCAACATCAGTCTATCCTCAATGAAAAGATGATTGGCAGGAGACAATTCCACGGTCAAATACTGCTTATAGCAGGCTACCCAGATTCAAGGATACGCCGATTGCTTCTTGGATATCTTCCAAGTTCTAAGCAAAACTACAAGCATAATCTGGGTTATGCCAAATTATCATGCTTCAAGCTAAAATCACCATGGAATTGCAATATGCACCTGTGATTTTGGTACAATATCACACTCTTAAGGAAGCCTTTAACCTAATGATGCCAAGCAAAAAATACAGATTAAAAAAGGTCTAAACAGAAATCAATGAGAATAGCCGGGCCTTTCAATGACATCATGGCAATTGACTTTTACACGAGAATGGGGTGAACATTTACCAAACTACCTCTGCTACACCAATGAATGACTGAATGCACATTATAAATACATTATGAATACAACATTATGTATATAGACCCACTAACAATGAGTACTGAAAATCTCCAAGCCATAGGGAAGAAAAGCAATGGAGTATAGATAGCAGATCATGGAAGCAATATCTCATTCAAAAAGTAATACACTTAAATGTATTAGAATATCAACCATCATCTCAAACAGCAATAGTGTCTCACACATTCTGTTTATCTTTCTGTTGATTTCCTTTTTGTTCACCTTTTTTCTTCAATGACTTAGCTGCTAATTTTATGTCAAACAAACACCTCGTGTGTCCCTGTATATCTGTCTTTGAACATAAAGACCAACACCTTGTCCATGACTCCATCTATTTCATATGATCTTGCCTTGGCTAGCTAATTTGTACTATACACACATATGTGAAATAACTAAAGCAAGATCCTGATAACTTAAGTAATCTATAAATACATGCAACTCTGACCCAATTGAAACTGCAGCTACAAGATTTCAAAGTTTTGAAAATGAAGAAATTGTAAGTGACGATATTAAATCTGACCAAAAAAGTCAAAGATGGAAAAAAAGGCTTACATGATATGCAGAAAACATTAAAATGTATCAGTTAAACCATCTAGCTAACCACACATCAAGGGGATTTTACCTGTTGATACTTGTTCTCCAACAAACTTATCTTGTCACTGAAATCCAAACCAGTATCTTCAGCCATCTTCTTTATCTGCAGGATAAAGAAAATAAATGTGATCTAGCTGAATGAACAGGTGAAAAAAAAGGCCTGAAAAAAAAAATTGAACACGGTTATTTGTATCACCATGTAGATGGTGATTATAGACATTGAACTCTCGTCACATGTAAACTCTGGGTAGTTAAGTCATATTCAATGCCGAAGTTCTCGAACCAATTCAATGGGCACATGGGATATTACTGTCACCTTAGTTGTCAAAAGCTCTAGTCGGAGCCTAGATGGAAGACCCCTAAAAGGACTAGTCGGAGCATAGGCGGACTAGTCGACGTAGGCAAGACCAAAAAAACAAAACATCAAGAAAAGCAAAAATATTACAATAAATAATTAAATTTAGTAAAAAATATATGATTGTAATTGTGGATGAAGTGTGTAATTCATTGTAACATGTCACAGTATTCGTGAAATTGCATAACCTTAAACATAAAACATATAAATATATATAAGGAGAGAGAGAGAGAGAGAGAGAGAATGGGAACTATCTTACCCCTGTTTCATTAGGTCACCGTTAGGACCCTCCAAAAATCATAGTTTTAAATGTTTTATGCTTGAACCGAACATTAGATGTGTTTATCATTGTTTACTAAATAGAGAACATATAATTGATTAAGCTCAGATGTGTATTTTAAATAGGTAAAAAAATCAATGGTTGATATCATATTACAATTTCATGATAAAATGTTCACATTTTTACATCAAATGATTCAAATCAATTTGAAACAAAGCGTGTTTCTTAATAAATAAATATTGATAAACACATCTAACAGTTCAAATTGAACATTAAACACCCAAAACTTTGATATTTGGAGGGTCTTTACAGTGACCTAAATAAAAAGGGGACAGAATGATCCCCGTTCTTATATATATATATATATATATATATATATATATATATATATATATATATATATATATATATATATATATATATATATGTCACAGGGATTCAGCTAGCAGGGTGCCGCACCCGCGTCGACGCGACTCGACGCGGATGCGGGTGCGGGTGAGGGCAACCCAATCCTGGGTGCGTTGACCGCACCCAGGATCATTTCGGTCCATTTTTGTTTGGATTTTTTTTTTAAAAAAAAAAATTTTGCCCTACGAAATGGGCTGCGAAATTTTTTTAAAAAAAAAATTCTGCTGACAGCAGCTGCCTTTTCAATTTCGTAAAAGATTTTCTCTCTCCACAATAAATGACAGCAGCTGCTGCTCCTGCCTTTTCAATTTCGTAAAGGATTTTCTCTCTCCACAATAAATGACAGCAGCTGCTGCTCCTGCTTTTTCAATTTCGTAAAGGATTTTCTCTCTCCACAATAAATGACAGCTGACAGCAGTTGCTTTTCAATCCTTTTTCGTAAAGGATTTTCTCTCTCTATAATAAATGATAATGATGGGTTTTTTAGTAAAGGATTTCCACCGTTCTCCTGTTCTCCTGTTCTCCTGTTCTCCTGACGAAATGGGTGCGTGCAGCTGTATATAAGATGAAATTTGAAAAAACCCGCGTCGCATATATATATATATATATATATATATATATATATATATATATATATATATATATATATATATATATTTATTTATATTTTTGCCCCTGCCGCACCCCCGCACCCGGGTTTTTTGGAAGTGCCGAATCCCCGCACCCGCACCCGCGCCCGCACCCATGTGACATAGTATATATATATATATATATATATATATATATATATATATATATATATATATATATATATATATATATATATATCGATTGGGTGTAATAATGGATGCCCAATCGTAGAACGTTCATTGAGCATCTGTTTTTTGAGATCACGAAAAACAGTGGTTTAGCGGCGGTCTTGACTGCCACTAAAGCACTGGGGAAAACCTGCTTTTATCGGCAGTCAAGAACAGACGCTAAATCTGTTTTTTTAAACCAGCACCTGCCACTGATCGCACAGGCCATCAGCAGTGGGCTCTCATCCATTAACAGTGGACAACATGTCATTCACTGTTACACCCTACTCATATATATATATATATATATATATATATATATATATATATATATATATATATATATATATATATATATATATAACTGTAAAACAGATTTTATATACGTGTGTACGGGCGCATGTGTTAAAAACATAGGCATACATGTACAAAAATAAAAAAGAAGGAAGAAAAAAAATGAAAAAGACAAAAAAAGAAGAAAAGAAGAAGAGGGTGGAGAGACATGAGGAGGAAGAAGAAGAAAATAAAAAAAATGAGGAAAAAAGGGGTAAAAAAGAAGAAGAGGAAGAAAAAGAGAAGGCAAAGGGGTGAAAGGAGGAAGAAGAAAAAAATAAGAAATCAATAAGAAGGAAAAAATGCAAGAAAAGGAGAGAACAAAAAAAATGCTTTTGGGGTGGGAGGAAGGAAACAAAAAAAAAAACCATGATTTGCAGCCGAGGCAGGGCCTAGGCAAAAAAATAGCGCCCTACCGCCTACACCCAAACGCCTAGGCGGTGCCCTGTGCCTAGCCTGCCTAGGCGGTGCCCTAGGCTGGCACCTAGGCCGCTTTTGACAACTAAGATTGTTACCAGTGATTGTTATGTTTAAAGCAGTGTTGTAAGTATCGTACGATAGAGTACAATATGTATTGTTACTTTTGGGTTCTGCGATACAAGTGTGTATCCTACCCGTATCAGGTGTATCGTACGATACACCCATACATCTGTGAAAAATCCTTGCAAACAATCAAGTTTTCAAGTAACTTGATACTTCAAATGATAGCATAAATTAGCACTCAAATGCTTTACACCACAAAACAAAAGAAGTGCAATAAATGCACTGTTTTTATAAATGTAAGGAGACAAAACTTCTCTCCGTATTACTCTACTTTACAATGGGCTTACAGCCCTTATTTATAAGCTTAGCAACTCATAAGAGTTGTTGGGCTGATTCCCAACAGCTCCAATTAGAGCCGTTGGGAGTCAGCCCAACGTCTCTTATTCTTAACTGTGTACAACAGTCAGTGGCTGACTGTTTGTACAGAAATAGTACATAAAAAAAAGTTACAAAAATAAGAAAAATTAAAAGGAAGAATTACAATCATATTCAACGACATGAATATGCGTAAAACAACTAAAATACCCCTACAGCTAATACAAAAAAGAAATATATATTATATATATAAGTAGATGGATACATGTACAAATATATGAAATATATATATATATATATGTATCTTCTTTTATACATATAAAATATATATTAGAAAATGCATTGCCTTATGGATTATAATTTAACACCCCCCCTCAAACTTAGGGCATAATGACTAAAAGTTTGCCAAGAAGGAAGTTGAATCACGGAGAGCACAACGATTTGGTGAAAAAATCTGCCAGTTGATATTCTGAAGTTACATATGGATGTCGAAAAAGGAGGAGGAGGAGAAGAAGATAATAGTGATGAAGATGATTATCATTATATAATATGTTTTAAAAAACTTGGTTATTTAATACTTAATTGTTCACAAACTTGGTTATTTTGTTTTTGTTTATGTAATATGGAATTATGAGTCTTGTGACATATTCTTAATTGCAAGATATTTAATATTTTGCATTGTTCTTGTGAGATATGCATGCAATATTATTTATGATTCTATATTAGTTGATGTTTGATGATGTCTTATGCGGCTCATAAAGACATAAATGCTTTATACGTTATTTTATTGTTGTATTTTATGCAATTCATCATTGTTTCGTGTGATGATTTTTTTAGAATTTTTGTTAATTTTTCTGGTTTTTCTTATTTTTTTGGAAATTTTAAAAAATTTTATTGAAGATTTATGATATTTTACAATACGATACAATACGGTCTTAATTTAAGCCTGACCAACGATACGATACTTACAACCTTGGTTTAAAGTATGGTGTGTGAATATAAACATAAAATATCCAAGTGGCACACTCTAAAACCAGAAACCATAATCAAGAGGGAATGTCCCTGAGCTTGGCATTTGCTCATAACCAGGATCCCTTGTTCATATCACACCTTACCATTGACTCTCTCTCTCTCTCTCTCTCTCTCTCTCTCTCTCTCTCTCTCTCTCTCTCTCTCTCTCTCTCTCTCTCTCTCTCTCTCTCTATATATATATATATATATATATATATATATATATATATTAGAAATGAGAAAATTTAAAAGAAAAATAAACAATAGAGGAAAACCATATGAGGTACTAAAAAAAATGGAATCATGCATTTCTTCAATGTGCCCCAATATAGAACACACATTAGTGAAGGACCAATTCCAAAGCATGAATATAGACAAAGGTAATACAACACATGCCAACTCTACTAAGCATTTTCCTTGCACATCACCTACATATTATCATTTTGAATTAACAAATTTATCACCAGATAGAACTCTTATTTTCAACATGATTCTTATCATCACATTTTTTTCGACCGAGAAAGCTGGCGTTAGGCAGACGCCGCAGACCCCTACCAGTTATACAACCATACCATGGGGTTCGAACTTGCAATGTCCCAACACAAGGTGACATGCACTAACTGCTCCTGCCAGACAAGTGGATCTGTTGGTTTTTCTTAACAAATTGTGATTAAAGGGTACAGATCCACGGCATAACAGAATTAAAAACATGCATTAATCCAGAATTCAAGCATCCATTTCAGAAAGAACCAACAAGTTAAGTGCTAAAATAAAATCCATTAGGATTTCCCCAATGTTGCTGATTATTCTCTCTCAACACCCAAAACGCAATGCTGTTAAATAAGTATATTCTTCAAGGAAAACTAATCACAAAAGCAAATTCCCTCATAATTCACTATCACACAGCATTACCAGATAGACAAACAAGAAAAAAATAACAGGCAGAAAAGACCTTAAAAGAGGAATCCTACTCGCATTGGATGATCCTAATCATACCATCACTTAAGCATCAGAACGAAAATCTCTTCAACAGAATCACAAAAAGAAGAATTCCGAGAAATTGAAATCAAGCTCGAAATCTTCACAAAAGTTCAAATAAAACCCTAATTTATCCACAAATCCATCTATGAGATCAGCAAAAACCTCCAAATCACTCCTAAAAAAAGAACTTCTTAATCAAGCATTTCATCAGTGCGCCCCAACCTTGAATCACACTTTAGATAAAACCAAAGCATGATACAGGCAACTGTAAGGCATGCTCCTTAATAGATACTCCCGCTACAAATTTACTTAAATCTGATCATCTTGAATCCATAAATATATCACAGGAACTCTAATTTGGATATGATTCTCACACCACAATCCAAACTTATAAATAAAACACTGTTTTCTTAGAAAATTGTGATTAAATTGTTGGAATCAAAACATACATCAATACAAAAATCAAGCATCCATTTCAGCAAGGACAAACACTATAATTGCATGCACTGAAGCCTCTATATATCTCACTCAAACATAATGCCCTAAAATCAATATACTCTTCGGGAAAACTAATCACTCAAGAGAATTCCCTCATAATCACTGTCGTGAAGCATTGCCAGAAAGAGAAACAAGAAAAACAGAGAGAGAAAAGAAAAGAGGAATGTTACTGGCTTTTGACGATCATGATCATATCATCACTTAAGGATCCAACAAAAAAAGTCGGCAAATTAATGAAAATAAACTTATTTATCCACAAATCCATCTAGGACCCCAACGAAAACCTCTAAATCACTCCTGAAAAAGGGAAAAAAAAAAGGGATCGAGAATCTCAGTAGCTCACATCGATGATCTTCTTCTCGAGATCCATCAACGGCTTCTCGAACGGGAGCGGCACGGGCTTCGGCTTCTCGTGGGGCGGCTTGAACTCCGACAGGTAGCTCGTCGCCCCTCTTTTAACATCCGGATCGACGTCCTTGGGGTCCGGCCAGGGGTAGTCGTGCTTCTTTACCTTCCGCATCTTCTTCATGCAGAGGACGCCGAGCTCCGGCCGCCGCGGCCGGATACCGAGCGGCACACGGCCAAGGGTTCTGAGGGATGCGCCACCGCCGGAGAATGAGCTCCGCAGTAGGTCGGACGCCGTACGGACGGTGGACGTCGCCGGAAAATGGGGCAAGGAAGACATCCTTCTCCTCTCTCTCAATCTGGGGATCGATGTGCTGGGGGCGGCGCTCACAGAAGGAGAGGTAGCTCGTAAGGTTGGATCGACCGATGAGTCAGTCTCTCTCTGTCTTCGATACTTCTTAGGCGCTCTGAGGTGATTTCGGTTTGGCCGTTGGTTTTGAAAAAAATGTCACTTTTCTCTCTCTCTCTCTCTCTCTCTCTCTCTCTCTTCTATGGGGGTGTTGTCATCCACTCTTGACTCCTGCCCTTAATCCCCATTGGGAGGGTACACGTGACTTGGCCATACACCAGGCACGTGCATGGCATGGTATCGTTAACAGGGAGCGATGTCACAAATAGACGTCGACACGAGGACACGGACTGTGGATTTAATGTGCAATTTAAAAAATAAATAAAAATGAGACGAAGATATGAAAGTTTTTTTTTATTAATAAAAAATTCCCAAAAAATCTCCTTATTTGAAAAGAGTGATTGTAAATGTCACCAAGTTCATGGGACATTACAAGTTCAAAACCCATGAGTGGCGTTCTTGACAGCAAGGTTGAAGCTGTGTGTACACTTTGGTGGGCAGGGAAACCCATTAACAAACAGCAAGCCAGCCAACATGTGGTCCGTGATAGGATTTTTTTCTTGAATTATCTAAAAAAAATATTTGTGATGTTTTAATATTTAAAAATAATTTTATTGAAATGTTATAAAAATATTACATTTATTTAAAATGTTAAAATAATGATCGTGTGAATATGCGCCTAAATCAACGTGTCCTCTTGTGTCACAATAAAAAGGTGGTCAAAGTGGTCTGCTCGTATGACGTTGATAGTTGGGTAACCTTCATAATTGCTTGCTTGAGATGTGCTTGACTCGTAAAGAGCTTGTTCTGACTTATAAAGTAAGCACGCTGGTTGCCACCTATAAAACAAACTCGATGCACCCAACAAATGTTTGGATAATTGTAGGTTTGATCTAATATTTATATATAGGCTCAATTTATCATTAAACCTGTTAGGTTTAACATTAGATGGATTCATCACTAAAAGTTTAAAACGAGTTAATCATTTTTAGTTTTATAAATTAATCAGTTTGAGTTTGATTATAGTGACAAAAATTTAAAATGATAATTTCTATTCATTTTTTTATCAAGTTTTTATCAGCAAAACTTGAAGAAAATAAAAAATAAAATAATTTCTGAAAAAAGTAAAAAAAAATAAAAATCAAAAGAAAACAAATTGATTACACGATTAAATTTTACATAAAGAAATTTTAAAATCTATTTTTTAATTCCAAAAACCATATATAGAAAGTATAACATCAAGCAACAAACGTCAAATATGTGTAAAGGATCAACTATAAACCATCAAACATCAATGTTTCATTCAGAAAGAGTTCATTTTTTCAACATCTATGTTATGAAAGCATACTTGGATGCTCTAACCTAGAACAATAGTGATGCAGCATTACAATGACCAGCCATTCAGTTACCATGGTGGAAGCAATTAAGTGAGAACTTCGTTGTGTTAGAGCTCAAATTTTACTATGAATGGAAATAACTGATGGGTTTAAGATCGTGGTGTGCGCATAGTGAGGGAGGAGAGAAGATAGAGATTTGGTAAATGGCCTTCATCAGGTGGGATGATGCTCGAGATCAGCCCTCCCTTGGGTAGCCTTTTCCTGACCTTAATTACTATTAATTAAAATATAATTTTAATATAGTTTAATGCATTTCAATGCATACATTTATATTTCTTATGAGTTACGAGTCCGTTGTGGGGCTCATTGGATTTGAATGTGGGATCATTATAGCCACACTAGATCCATTATCTA
Organism: Nuphar pumila; assembly: GCF_984573655.1. NCBI lineage: Eukaryota > Viridiplantae > Streptophyta > Magnoliopsida > Nymphaeales > Nymphaeaceae > Nuphar > Nuphar pumila. Next base: position 105,408,460 of record NC_143260.1, on the reverse strand, counting down.
GATCTAAAATCTCACACTTGCCATACATGAACAACAATATTATATCATGACTCTTGCATCATGTATCGCATATAGCACTTCATTACAAAATATGCATCAAATAAACATGCAAAATTCCTTAGGTTATATCAATATCTAAGTATGATGTTTTTTTCATATGCCATGAGTTATTTGTCCACATATTCATGTAGGTTTTTTATCATTCATTTTAAATACAAGGTTTACACACATGCTATGGGTTATTTCTCACAACTACGTGCATTTTCCTTCATTTTCAAGTATAATGTTTTTCACACATGCTATGGATTATTTTTCATAAAGCCATGTGGTATTTTTATCATCATATGAACCATGATTTTTTTCACATATGGTATGGCTTTAGCCAAGACATCATTATTTCGTGCACTTATTTAATTTACGTCATATGGATTTCTTATCATGTCAAAATTTAATCATAACTCGTGATATGCAATGCAATGTGAAAATAATTTATTACAAATATTCACCATCTACTACATAATCAACTATGTAGTTTAGAGTTTTAGACCAATCCATTGTGAATACATCATAATGAGGGTCTCGCTCTCTTAGTTATGAGGTTTTTATTGTTCTTTCATGACAATACCGTCGGACATCATCATGCCCATATGCACACTAGTGGAGTACTATGAATTTTAATCAACTCATTGATCCATGATAAAATATGATTTGTCAGTCATAGCAAATACACCCACTATTCAAAATTTCACCATAGTCAATACTCTCCCTATCCATGAGCATTATTATCACATGCAATGTGTTTTAACTATTATCAAGTTAACCACCACCTGTTCATATTTTGATTGATATATCCAAATCTAAACAATTGTAAATATAATTTAAAAATATGAATACCACCATATTGCATATCATGCATAAAGCTTCTAAAATACATAAATATTTCTTTATGCATTCATACAATCAACCCATAAGGAGCATGATTTATAATGACTGGCTATCATCATATGCAAATAAATATTCACATACATGTACAAATATGCATTAAGATACCACACGGTAGAAACAATACGCAAATAAGAATAAAGCTTAAGACATCATCATATCCATATTATATTAGGATATCCTTCAGATCAATAATCAATGAGAGTTATCATTTTTATCCCATTGTCATTTTGGATATGCCAAACATGTCAAGCCCATTCATTTTTCAAGGCTTTAATCTTATCAAATATGAAATTAAGTAATCAAACTACAAGCCTATGAACATATAAGTACATATCCATTACCGGATAAAAAAAATTATATTCAAAACCATTGGATTTGTATGATTCTATATCCAAAACCGACTTGAGATGTTATCATCAAATCCAACATGATACATGATAAGAAATTGATCTCATGCAAGTTTAAATAACTTATGCAAATCACAAGGGATTTAACCATTATCCAAATTCATATATTTATATTATAAATTCAAATGGACATACACTACACCTCTAGTATTATACTTATATAGATCTATCCAGGTCAAACCATGACTCATATAGAATATATTATTAGGTCCAAATATTCGACTTGATATTTTCTAGATCCATCATAAAACTTGAATGAAATTTAGATCTATACAACACATCAACAACTATATTTTTCAGATCCATCTCTGGATCAAATCTAGATCCATTCCATCAAAGGACCCATAAGAAGAATCATACAATGCACACATGCATTAAATATACATAAATCAATTTTGCCAGTATAACCTATTATGGATCCCATCAAGCCAATATAGATGTAAACTCACCCTTCTTAGGTAGAGTATAAATCTGGATCATAACTGGATCCAAATCATACCATAAGTGTAAAACTCATGAATTTTCGATATTTTATGAGAAATAAAGAAGAATCTTAAAATATTATGTGAAATTAAGATGAGATTTAAGTTGTAATTCAAGCTTTAATTTAGATTCAGAATAAATTTTAAATGGAAAATTTATTCTGAATCAGAAATTTTTATTTTTAATTAGATTTAATTTTAATTTCGATCAGATTTGGATTTAATTTAGACAAATATGTCTCAAATATTATAATTAGATTTGGGTTTGATTCAAATCTAAATTAAGATTTAATTGAATATCCATTCAAGTTTGAATTATACAATAATTTGAATCTTTGACGAAATTAAACTTGGAATATAAATTAAACTCGGATATAATAACTACGATCCTTCAACGCATTTTCAATGAATAAAATAGTATTAATGGTGATTTTTTTTATAAGAAAGGAGTGTAAAAATACAAATTAACCTAAGATTAATGATAAAAAAATATCTTTTAAAAAATCAAAGCTGATTCAAGTTGATTTTAGTGAAATTCGTATTCGGAATTGAATTTATGAAAAATATGAGATTTAATAAAATAATTAGTAAATTTCATTGAAATAAAGTCAAATATGATTTCTGACGAATTTAGGATAATTTGATATGTATGTAATGTAATTTCAATAAATTTGAATTTTAGTTTTATGAGTTTTAAATTCAAATTATAAAAAATATATTAATTAGTAAAATATTTTTTATATAATGAAAATATAGATTTAATCAAAACCCATAAACTGGTAGAGGTTCATAGGTAGGGCATCCCCTATGAGGCCTATCCTATGTGGCACTTATAGTTGGAATTCAAATTTAAAGTAAAAATTTAGAAACCTAAGTTAAAATACCTTTTTGAAAGTTTCCAAAAGAATAAGACAAGTAAACAAGAAATATAAAGTAAAGGAGCGTTAATTTAAAACTTGCCAAAACCCAACATAAAGCAACTTGTGTTAATTTTTTACCAAGAAAATCCCTCCCAAAGGGAGGGGGCATCCCATACTATAAACTTTAGATGGGGCTCTCAAACAAGAAAAAAATAAATAAATAGAAAAAAAACAATAAGAAAGAAAGAAAGAAAGAGAAGAAAGACTAGAAGTCAAACTTACCAAATAAGTTAGTGACTTAGGATTGTATTTGTAAATTGGTAAGAAAGCAAATATAAGGGGGATGCCCATGATGTTGGAACCCCATGTGTTTACTTGAATATATAATATACATCATATAGTTAATAAAATTACATCATAAAATATAACTATGTAATATGGTAAGTAAAATTTAGAAGATTTAGGAAATAAGGAGAAATAATTTGAAAAAAAAAAGAAAGAAGGAAAGAATTGCCAAAAAAGAAAGAATGGGCTGGATACTTTGAATTAGAGTAAACATTAGAAAAGGTCTAGAAGGGGCTCATGCCTCCCCCCTATTGACTCTTATTTGGATTTTTTTTTTTAAGTTTCCCTCTCTTTCTCCCTTGATCTTCCTTTCTCTCCCAAATTCGGTCCAAACCTCTCTTATTCTCCCTCTTCTCCTAAGGGTGATAACCTCTATTAAAGTAAAGGTATAGCTGCAAAGGAGGATGACCAACCCAAGGATCCGGTCAGCCTATTCGAATCGTATACCCGTACGACTCAAAGTTTGGTTTTGACTTTATGAGGTAGGGGGTTCTATTATTTACCCATAAATCAGAACTCGTATACATGAGTTTAATTCGATACTAAATAAATAAGACCCTACATTGAACCTCTCATATGAGGATTCAATGTTGGTTCTATCATATTTACTGTAAAAATGGTTTTTAAAATTAAAAATCACTTTGAAAAAAAGATTCCTACTTGAATCGGTTTCAAGAATAAGATAAAATTCGGGTTGTATACATACATATACGTGTGAAAAAATTTCTGTCTTAGATTAATAGCATAAAAAATAGATGTAGATTTTTTAATGCATTTTAACCGTATACGGGCAAATCATTCATAGTTGATTAGCCCAAAAATGATGTATGAAAGGTTTCAAATGAAAACCCTTCGTGAATCAAATTGGGTATTAAAGAAAAGTGGACTGGCTAGATCCCACAATGGGGGTCGGTTCAACCCTTAGAAAAAAAATGATAATAAATAAGATTGTGCAAAATTGTGTAAATATTGACTTAATTGAAAGGAAAAAACAAGGATTTCTGATTTAGTAGAAAGTTGCGTAATTATTTTCCATATAATAAATTGACATTCTTGTGTTATCTCTTTCATTTGTGGCATATGCTATCAATAAAATAATTGTTGTGCAAAATAAATACATATAGATATGAAAAATACCAAAAACTTTTTTGAGGAAATAGTTTTCGGGATAACAGAGCATTTTCTTGGTTTAATGGCTGTGGAAATGTGGTCTATTGTAAAAACATTTATATTGTTAGTATTTAAAATATTTTTATTCATGTATGGCATGCTGATAATAAAAAATAATGGAAAAACTTAATTCAGTTTGCATATTGTTGCTCACTTGAATGCCCTTTACCCGCTATTGTGCATAACTGACTTAACATATGTCCAATAAATCTTTTATATCTCCCATGTCTATAGGAGTTCTTATTAATGGTTCGCTGCATTGAAAAGCTAACAAAATTTCACATAATTTATGAAATTTTGGGCTCTATTCTCAGAATATGCACAAAACAGTAACAGTTGGAACAAAAAACAGTTGTATCTCTCTTGTTCAAAGATTTTTTTATGAATGGTTTGTGGCATCAAAAAGCTTATAAAATTTCCTACATTTTTTCAGAAACTAAGCTCTGTTTGCAGAGTGTACACAGTATTATGACAGCATAACAACATGTCAGTTTAGGGGTTCAACGGGTCCCAAACTAGCTAAGGACTGGGATAATAATGAGTGCAATACCTTACCGGTATTCAAATTTGATTTGTTTTGAAATGAATGATACTGTAAATATAATTTCAGCACTGATTTTATGGAGGTGTTGGGTGCTCAAATACGGGCACGATTTGAATAAGGTGCTTGTTTCACAATTTGACTTTTATTGCAAGTTGCTATCGAATTGAATGAAATAAGCAATGAATGAGAATGTATATGGATGCATCTAATTGTGTATGACCAATGCCTATTGATGAATGAATATTAAAATAAAAAATACAAAAATATGCAATGGTGTATTATCATAGATTGATATTTGAAATATGTGCAATGGTGCATAACTATTGATTGGCATTTGAAATTGTGCATCAATGAGTCCGGAAGAGGCTTGAATCTTTAACTAGATTCGTATTGTGAACTGCATAGACCTAATGAATTAAAGATGTTCACTATGTAACACTAAAGTCTGATGCTTAGAATGAGAGGGTAAGTGGTGTGTCTAGCTTCATTGATATTATTTTTTAACACATAAGGTTGCTCATTCCCCGTCACGAAGATAGGGGAAGCATCCATAGTAGACCATGAGGTGGATGGTTAGAAACTCATGAGTGAAGATTTGATGCATCAAGATGTTGGTGTTGGGAGTGCTCTCTCGATACAGTCGTCCCTCACCTTTAGGACTGATGAAAGGTGTCCAGCCAGGTCCAAAGCTACAATTGTATGAATATACTACCTACGCCATAACCTGATATGGGTTTTTACCTGTGTCATGCCCACAGGTCTAAAAAGTGAAAACTTGAATTGATTATGCATTTAGTTAGTTATGGCATGCATCATTTAAAAAGAAAATCTAATTAAAGACAATTAAGCCACTCATGCATAAATGATTGTATGTTCTCTAATGGTAAGTGCATACATCATTAACTGCTCACACATATTTAACTGTTTATGTTTGAAAAAAAAATGCAATTGTGTATGATTGAAAATAGTGTGAGGCATTACAATATATTCATCCTTAAATTGATGATTGTTGTATGAATGGGTGAGTTGTAGGAATATCCTTTTGCATACTTGTTTCAATTTATGAGTATTGAATAACATTTTCGACCAAACTTTCACAAGTCTGACATGTTTTATGGGCTTTTAGGTGAAATGTGATGTATAGCTATAGAGTGGATGTGGAATGCTTGGGTGTCATCGAGAGCCAATCTTTTCCTTTTTTTAGAATAGTTTTGAGAAAAATAATCTTGTTATTTTGAATTAAAAAGCTCATATGTAAATTTTAAATTATTGGAATTGAATTAAATTTTAATAGTTAATGTTATTCATATTTTAATTCAGTTATGATGATTGATTTTACTGTAACCCGCCTAGAATGTTTAACCCAAAGAAAAAAGTTCTTTCCGTTGTTTAAAAAAAAATCTTTAAATTTTTTGGGTTGAATTTTTTGGGTGTTACAATAAGTTTTTGGGCAAAACTTGATTCTAAAACTGGATCTCCACACCTTATACATATTGGGTTATAACCTTAAAACTTATAAGATGACCCATTTACATAAGATAATTATACAAGTAGGTTCAATTGAATCCAATAGCATTACTTGGATCCAATATAATTAAGCTCGATCTATTCTAATCCATTAATGTTTAAGCCGATCTAATATTATTTTACCAGATCAAACCAGGTATATATCACCTTACTTTATCCAAAGATCAAATCCAATTAAACTTGATTCATTATAAAAGCTGGATCAAAACTAAACCCATATAATCAAAAGATCCAAAATGATACCATATAAAGCACACACACATAAAGATCAATTATACCAATATAAATAAATTATGAATCACATGCTATTAATTAGGATCTAAACTTACCCTCAATACAAATCATAATTAGATTCAAAACCAGCTTTTGCCAAAAATAAAACACTGAGGTTTTTAGAAAATTAAAACTACTTTTTTTGCAATATCAAAAAGTTAGAGTGTAGTTATGGAAAAAATCAACAAACCATAGCACTGAAACAAAATTTTTAGAACTTAATTACTAAGTTAAACAAAAAAATTAAAGTGTTTTTTTTTCTGAAATTTCATAAAGTCTAGAAGCTATTTTTGGGAAAACCATTGACTGAAACCATGTCCCCTGTTTCTGGAATCAACAAACCATAGCAGAGAACATGTATGTTTCTGGAATCTCATAGAAAACAGGGCCCCTGTTTGAAAAACATAAGGGTACAAGAGTAATTAACTAAAAAGATTGCAGACACTTATGAAATTTGTATGTGATTTGCATGTGAATGTAGAACCTTTATAGTGTCATATGAGCACTCATGAAATGTTGTACTTGAGACATGACAAGTGGTGGCATGATCAGTGGGGTACGATACGTACACCTTAATTCAGAAATAAAATTTAAAACAATGCAAATACATGTATTAAGCTCATATTTAAGCCAATAATTCTGAGAAATATTATTAGTGCCTATTGTGCACTGAGTTGGTAATGTGCATACACTGAGATTTACCCTGAGTATAGGATTGGGATTCTAAAAATCCCTTGTGGTGCAATGACTCGCACGAAAAAATAAACAAAATTTAATATATGCACATATAACCTAAACTGTGTGATTCTGGGTATACCTGAAAGATGATATATGTTACCGATTTTCCAAGATTTTGGGTATACCTAAAAGATGACATATGTTACCAGTTTCTCAGGGTTTTGGGTACACCTAAAAGATGGTGTATGTTACCAAATCTATGTTCTACCTTGGGGAGGGTAGATGGTACAGGTTTCGTGGGACAATATATTTTTGTGAGAGCGAGGCATCTCACCCGATCCCCCAGTCCTTGGAGTTAGAGGGTTAGGACTGCCAATGTGTCCTAGGTGGTAGTTCAAAGTCTTCTGCAGAAGTTTTCAAGGTGCATCCTATTTCTAGTTTTTGCCATTGGGGAGTACTCACTCGGTCGTGAACCATCCCTTTTGGGTATCCGTACAGCTAGTCACACAGAGTATTAATTGGAAAAGCATAACAGACCACCATGCGGTCTCGATCCACTACGATGTTGAATGCTTGTGCATACCCACAGGGTAATTAACAAGCAAAATATAAAGCTAGTTCACTTTTAAATATCGTTAAGTATGTACACTGCTTGATATTGTATTTGTTATAATATAGTCGTAGTTTAATTATGAGATGCGTAGCAATACTGTTTTTCTTTATGTACTCAAACCGTGATTTGGTTGTATTGGATGCATCTCATAAAACTTACATAAATTTTATCATTTTATTATCATTATTCAAATATGTTGCACATATACTTGCACACATGACACTGAACACATTTATATTGATATTATGCTTCTTACTCAAACGAAGAGTAGTCTGACCCCATCTGAATTATTATTATTTAGGTAGCGTATAAATATATCAAAGCAATTATAGGCATCACTGCGGGTGGCACCATGAGACCATATCTTCTGTGGATGTCCTTAGAAACTCTAACTAAATTCATTAATTGTATTATTTGTATGACTTATAATAATTCAAGAGAAGGCTTTATTTTGCCTGATGATATTGAAGCTATGTTATCACCTATAACTCTCCCAAATTATTTGATTGATGTATTAATCAAATATTTTTGCTGTAGTTTAAAAAAAAGGGAAAAAATATTCTAAATTTTTTGAGTTAAATATTTGGGGTGTTACAGTTATGGTATCAAAGCGGGACAAGAATATATGGTTCATGGCCCTTTCAGCGACCCTGCAAGAGCTCTGTAAGTATATAATAATTGAGTTAATTTTTTTATTGCATAAAAAATTAATTAATTGGTTGTATGAAGGTCAAGAACCTAGATATATTTCTAAGAACATCACTCGATTTATGTTATGATCAAGATAGATGAGAGACTTATATTATTTTGCTTGTTCGATTAGATGGCTTGAGAAGCTAGGTGTGACGATATCCTTTTTTCAACTCACTAAACAACCTAACTAAGGTTGTGACACAACAAACAACCACAATACGAGACTTAGGGAATAGCCTGCAACAATTGTTGCAGGGGGGATGATCACAAGAAGAAGATTGGAGGCCAAAGGGGCAAGTATCAAAAGAACAATGAAAAATGGTTTACTACATTCGCTAAGAAGTACAAGCGTAATGGGGGGACAAACCTTAGTTTGGGCTAAATCAACATTATCAGAAGTGCCATCATGTCCATAAGGGACAAGTGTGTCCTCAAGATACGGGTGACTGTTTTTACTATAACAAGACAAAACACTTCTTCCGTGAGTGTCGCAAGAAGCATGCAGATCTTATAAAGCGGATCGTGGTGGAGAACCTCACCACTAAAGCTTCAAACTCCATGGATTTACAAAACGTGCAAGTGAGGGATGAACTCCTCAGTAACACAACAAAGGAGGTGAAGGATGCCCTACCAAAGCTGAGGCGCACAGTCAATAGGAGGGAGTATCTCAAGCAATTCACATGCTACCCAAATAAAATATGCCTGAACGCATTAGAAGCCAAAGAAGGCAAACAAATGGCAGATAGCGGGCAGCCTGGGAAGGTCAGTCTTGTTAGTAGTTGCGGCAGCAACCACAATGCTAAGTGAGGATGAATGACGAATAATCTTTGGATAGTGAACTAGAATAAATATATAATCTGAGAAATTTTGCTATTTATGTTCTTTGAAAATAAAGATGAATATTTTGGATTTGAATTTCAATTGAATGATTATAAGTCTTAACACTTATATTTGACTAATTTAAATTCTTATAGTCTTATGCATTGATATCTATGTTTTGTCGGATGTAGGCTTTACTCATTTAAAGACGGATCCTAAATCCAATACCAAACTTTAATTGGATCCTACCAGAGATACAAGATCTAACGAATCAAAATTTAGATACGAGTTGAATACCGAATAATATCAGACTCAATTGAAATCTTTAGGTCATATTTAACACCCTGTTAGATAAAAGCAATGCCATTATGGATTCAAAAAGGATTTTAGATATCCTGAATAAGACTCTAAATACTCTAAACGAGACACAAGATTTAAATTTTTATTTGTGTTGAAGTTTTCATTTGGAATAACACACATACTACAATCCCTTGTATAGTTATGAAGATACTACATGGATGAGCATTATAAGAATTTTTTTGTAAGTCATAAGTGAAAATTTATATCTAGTGATGAAATATATATATATATATATATATATATATATATATATATATATATATATATATATATATATACACACACACATGTATAGAATAAATGAGATAGATTGAACCCTTGAAATTACTCGAAAGATTTTCATTGAAGAACATACAAGAAAAAAACTAGATTTGGAATTCAGGAAAGATACCTCAGTCTAGTTGTTTAGTTCTTATAATGATTTTTGGGAAAGATTTTTTTTTTAAAGGGGAAAGGATGTAAAAACCGAAATTTTTCAAAAATTTTAGAAATAAATAGAAGGGATTTTTTTTAGAATGTATAGGATAATATAATATTATATTGAATATCTTAAATCTAAATGGATCTTGGATCCAAATAGAGGCATATAGAATCCAATATGTAGATTTTGATATAGCAAGTGAATTTGAATCTCGGATGGATCCAAAACCCAGTTAGAGTTTGACTCGATTCTTAATGGATCCAAAATAGCGTGTGACCCAATCATGATCTAAAATCCAGATGAGGAGTTTCAGAAGATCCAAATTATTATGAAGATCTAACACGAATCTGTGAACCATTAGAAAAAAAATTGTAAGTATATAAATAAATTTATGAAGACATAATTGCAACAATATATGAAGTAGCATTGTGGTGAGGTGAACCAGAGTTCAAATTTCACCTCACACACTCACACACGGTTTTAGTAAGAAGGCATTACATTTCCTTTTTGACAAAAAAAGTTACTATAATGTTATAACTTCTATATGGATACAAATAAATTAACGGAGACTTAAGTTGCAACGAAATGAGCAATAGTTCAAATCCCTCCATGCACATGGGTTTTTATTTTTCACACTATGATTTTTTTTGACAAAAATCTAGAATTAAGTGGCAAGAGTATACATTTTATTTATGAAAAATAAAAGCTAGTCAAAAATTTTAAAATAAGAAACTCAATTAAGGTTTTTGAAATTCAAATCTTTATTTCAGAAACATGAATAAAATTCTTCTAATTAGCACATGTTTTTACTATAAGAGTTAATTTGGAATTTGGAAAGAGAATGGAAGGTCAAAATACAATTTAGAAAGGAAATCCTCCTTCTTCCAAATTCATGATTTTTCTTGAAGAGGATTGAAGGGGTTACCCTGTGTGCATAATTAGAAGAAAAGGTAAGAGTGGAGAGAATAATGAGAAATGAGGAAAATGAGATATTTAAGGGGAAAAAATAGGCGTGAATGAAGAAAGAGGAGGGGCGGTTTCAAAAAGTTTTGATTAAGGCAATAAACCAAAAGAAAATAAAATCTCTTGAGGTTGCCAAAACATACTACACAATTTTTTTTATTTGATCTCTCTTCTCTCTCATTTCTCTCATTTTTTCCTCTCTTCACCTCTTCTCTTCGTTGTCCATCTTTGTTGTGCAACCACTTATAGTGGAGGTGCTGGACGAAGGAACGATCGAAGGAAGGACTACAAAACCTTGATTCAGCTATACCTCGGGAGTAGTTCAGTGAATCGACTCATCGAAAAGAGGTAAGGGGCCTTATATCTTTATGCGTGTGCATAGTGCCACAAGCATGTATATGTGTTACACCATCTGAATATATGTATGAATATACATATATTGAGTCGTGAGTCTTAGCCATGGTTGACGTAGGTTTCCTCTAGTATTTTGTATGGGTGTACACAGATCTACTAACCCATACATAAATTTTTTAGTCTATTAGTGTGGTCGTAATAGTGTTTATAAATATGCAGGTCTAGGTGTGTTGTGAAACTGCATATTTATAAGCATAATTAAAACATAAATTGATCCATGTAGGGATATGAATGTGCACATGAAATCGTGGATCTGCATATTCAGGTAAGGTATTCATTAAACATGACTTTGAATCTATGTGATTAAATAGATTCATGTATTTTTTTTTTTGCATATGTGTGTGGGTGGTAAATAAGGATATAAATGTGCTAACATGAATGGGTAGATCGAGTGATAACCATGGATCTGCATATTCATTCAAACTTCAATGTGAGGTTGCATACTCTGTTGTAGCAAATTTACCTATATGGATGTGAGGATCTGGGAAGAACCATGAGTCTGCCTATTTATGTAAAGATATGCAGATCGAGGGATAACTGTGGATCTGCTTATTATTTTAAAGCTGGAGGCGAATATGCATATTTATGTACATCTAAAGATGAATTTGTATTTATATGTACCATTAGATTCTAAATTTGTATATTCAAGAAAATCGATTGTGAATCTGCATATGCTCGTACCGTTGGATTATAAATTTACATATGCATGTAACCTAATCATGAATATGCATGTTCATGTAAAGGTATTTATCAAACGTGATTTTTAATATACATATGAATATATGTTTATAGATTCATGTACAGGTCTATAAAGATGCGAGTGTGAAAGTTTAGGTTTAGAGATGCTTTAATGAATGCAAATTGTATTTTTGCATAATACATGTTATTTTTAATATATTAGAAACTATAGGCTATTCATACTTAATCTATGTCATTTTCTACATAACCAAAATACAGTTTTTTATACTTGCCTCTTATTGCATCTCTGCATAGAAAAAATATAGACTTCATAGGCTTAAGTCATGACGTGATCTACAACAATAAAACTTCTGACTTCCCTATTTAAGTAAGCAGTCCAGGCAGACAATGACTTCCTAAAATGCATATGCATGCCCATGTTGCATATACCATGTATGATTTAGTAAGATTTATGCCTTGTGTTAAGTTTTCTTCAAATAGAAAAAAATATACTGTATACGTGGTGTGAGGCCATGTCTGGGATAGGTGAGGGGTTTGGATGATCCCAGCCCATTCACCATGTCTGGTTTTTTTCTTATGGCGTTGGTAAGTCTAGACCTAATAGGCCAGATTGTCCTAGCATAGCCCAAATTGAGCACAGTCGGGTGCCACAGGGTACTGCAGGGCACATCACACCCTGTTGGGCACTAATGCTGCTCATGGCAACATGCTACCATTTAGGCAATGAAGGTTTGCACGACCCCCAGCATGCTAGTCAAACATGTGGTGACACTTACCATGTCTGACGCAACTCAACTTCTCAACTTAATCTTCATATATATATATATATATATATATATATATATATAAAGACAATATAACGCATAAAATTTGTGTAAGAGGTGCAGGGCGGTTGGAATCCACATACTACTAGTCTGCTGCCTCTCTTGCAATACATCAAGTGCGACACTCTGTTGAGCACAACAGTGATGATTGGCTGTGCCGAGCAAGGTGGCAGTCACAACTGTTATAGGCTTAGCCCAACTGCCAGCATGAATAGCAGTAAGTTTGTACATGTCATTACCTAGCCTGGTAATAGGAGATTGAGCATACTGAGTAACTCGCACTTTGGCATGGGCACACTACTCTTGTGTGTTGTACACACACATAAAAACTGTTGTGTGGTGATACTATGTAATTGCAACCAGCATATTGTCTATGTGGCAAACTGCAACACACGCTACCCTGTAAGACACAACAGGTAGGGGACAACTTGACCCCAACGTGCCACCCTGCTGTTGTGCCATGACTTGTACAAAATAAAAAAAATATGAAAATAAAATACATAATATATATATATATATATATATATATATATATATATATATATATATATATATATATATATATATATATTCAAAATGGATTTTATATATAAGTCTCAAACGACAAGTTTCAAATTAACACAAACAATGATTGTTAATTTGTCAAATGTACATGCTTAGTGATTTAATAAACATAAATTCCACTAAATACATATCAAAATTTCTTGTTCTTGACAATGACTTAAAGAAAGGTGGAAAGATGTTAGTTTTGGCTATCATTTCATGTGAAATAACAAATGCAAGAGTATGTTCGCAAAGTTGTATCATTTACTATTTTATGCTCAAGTGAATGAATCATTTCCTTGAATGTTTTTTTGAACCCGTAATATAAGAATTATAATGTTAGTTCCATCATATTTACTTTGGAAAATCTATCAAGCATGATTGGGTTCACAAACTCTTTTACATCGAATGCATGAGATTATGTGTCTTTCACATGTGAATGTCATTACCATAGTTCTAATTATAGAATGCATATTATTTAATGCATGTGTTTGACAAATTCTTTGGATGTGGCGGGTCATGAATTATGCGAAAGCTCAAAACTGAGCTTGCGGTTCTGCAAAACTCTTATGGTGCCATATGGGCACTTATGAAATTTGTATGTGATTTGCATGAAAATGTTATGATATGTCCTATGTATGTATCATTTGATAGAAAATGCATATTCTTATAAACTTTTGCACAATAATAAAAATTGCAGGGTGATGATTATGCAAAAATTCTAAATTGAGCTTGTGGTTTCGCTAAACCTTTGTAGTGTCATATGATCACTTATGAAATATTGTACTTGAGACATGTCAGGTGATGGCATGATCAGTGGGTGTATGATACATACACCATAATTTAGAAATAAATTTTAAAATAATACAAATACATGTACTCAACTTAGATTTAAGCCGATAATTCTGAGAAATATTGTTGGTGCTTATTGTGCACTGGGTTGGTAATGTGCATACACTGAGATTCACCCCGAGTATAGAATTGGGATTCTAAAAATCTTTTGTGGTGCAATGACTCGCACGAATAAACAAACAAAATTTAATATATGCACATTTAACCTAAACTACAGGATTTAGAGTATACATGAAAGACGATATATGTTACTGGTTTACTAGGATTCTGGGTATACCTAAAAGACAATATATGTTACTGGTTTCTCAGGGTTCTGGGTATACCTGAAAGACGGTGTATATCATTGGACCAATGTTCTATCTTAGAGAGAGTAGATGGTATAAGCTTCGTAGGACAATATATTTTTGTGAGAGCGATGCATCTTACCTGGTCCTCAATCCTCGAAGTTAGGGGGCCGAGACTACCAATGTGCTCTAGGTGGTAGATCCAAGTCTTCTGCAAAAGTGTTCATGGTGTATCCTATTTCTAATTCTTGCCATTGGAGAGTACTCTCTCGGTCGGGAACCGTTCACTTTAGGTATCTGTACGGCTAGTCACACGGGGTATTAATTGGAAAAACATAAAAGACCCCCGTGCAGTCTCAGCCCGCTACAATGTCGAATGCTTGTATACACCCACAGAGTAATTAACAAGAGAAACATAAAGTCAGTTTACTTTTAAATATTGTTAAGTACATGCACTGCTTGATATTGCATTTGTTATAATATAGTTGTTTATTTATGAGATGCATAACAGTAATGTTTTTCTTTATATACCCAAACCATAAGTTGGTTGTATTGAATGAATCTCATAGAACCTACATGAATTTTATCATTTTATTATCATTATTCGAATGTGTTGCACATATACTTGTACACATGACACTGAGCACATTCATATTGATATTATGCTTTTTACTCATACAGGTAGTAGTCTGACCCCATCTGAATTATTATTTTTCAGATAGCAGATAAATATATCAGAGCAATTATGGACATTGCTGTGGGTGGCGCCATGAGATCATATCTTCTATGGATGTCCTGAGAAATTCTAACTAAAATTCATTAATTGTATTATTTGTATGACTTGTAATAATCCAAGATAAGGCTTTATTTTGGCTAATGATATTGAAGTTGTGTTAGCACCTGTAACTCAACCAAATTATTTGACAGAGATATTAATTAAATATTTCTGCAAAAAAAAATTATTCTAAAATTTTTGAGTTAAATATTTGGGGGTGTTACATACTCTCTCTCTGATGGCAAAAGCCGACATGCACAAAAATTTGGCGGACACTCTGAGCACGTCAAGGTTTCCCCCCATTTTTTTTCCTTTCTCCCAAAACAAAGGTTTTTTCCTGTGAGGTTCGAAGTAGGGTTTTCTCGAATTTTCGTTCACCACTTCTTTTTTTTTTGTTGCTTCTCTGGTGGCTCCCCCACAGGCGCTCGACTGGCCAACCGATGAAGGGTTTCCTCCACCTCCCCTTCAACCCTTGACGTCAGCAATAAATGTTGTCATGATCAGTCGTTGTTCGACAGAGGATTCAATCTCTGCCTGTAGCCTCCCCCTCTGGTGTCGAGCCCGGTTGTTCGGAGGAAGTACCATTCTCCTTTGTAATCGTTGTTCCTCAAACAGAGCAGCCAACAAGAGGGCCTGGGAAAAAGGTTTCCCAATTCCTGGGCATGACGCATAAAGTGTATTGTGTTTTCTGCTGATGACGATGACTGGGGGATCATGTTCACTAGTTGTTGAGGCATCGCTAGACAGTTTTTGTCTATCTGCCCCCAAAGTCTTCGCGCTCACCCCTTGCACTCTGATACCAATGTTGGGTTTATGATCGGGTGTGCAGAGCGAGGGAGGTGGTAATAGGAAAGGAGATAGAGATACGATAAACGAGCTTCATCAGGGGGGATGATGCTCGGTTTCCCTACTGAGCCCAAGGGCTGGGTACATATAGCCCTCCTCTAGGTAGCCATTTATCAGCCTTAATTATCACTAATTAAAATATAATTTTAATATAATTTAATGCATTTCAATGCATCATACATTTATATTTCTCATGAATTACAAGCTCACCGTTGTGCGGCTTCTTGGATTCCAGTGTGAGACCATCATGGCCACACTGGATCCATTATTTGGATCCAACAACCGTATAAACATAATACTCTTGTTTGGGGCTTGTTGTATACATTAATATAATTGTGCTTTATGTTGATTAGCTGTTTGTGAAATTGATTCAAAGGCATAGAACCACCCAAGTAAGGCACTCATAAAGAACGACAACAACAATAAAACAACTAAAATACACTAGAGAATGAGCTGATAGTTTGCTTTCGAATTCTCAACATTAATGTAAAAAAGGCAAGACAACACCTATACACCAAATCAAGATCGCTGGCATTTAGCATAGAGAAGAAGAAGCACATTCTTGTTGCACTCCAAAATTTTCATGTCCATGTTCCTGTTAAAGTACTCACCTTGTAGGGCACCTCATTAAACAACCGTATCAAATTGGTACACTACTATTGGTTCTCCGGTTTTTCTCTTGACAGAGTTTCATATCATCACAAACTAAAGGTCTTTGAAGCCCTAACAGATACACAAGGATCAAAAGATCTTATTGTTTCTGAAATTTGTTTATTATTTTCAGAGAGAGAGAGAGTCATGGACTCATCACTGACTAAGAAGTTTTTATCGTTTTATGAAATTTTCACTATTTTGTCATGAGAAATTTGTATTTCTCGTGGTATTTGTCACACCAAGCTTGACTTAGTAAGTTTATGATCCAAATTTTATTATTTTAAACTTTGAATATATATATATATATATATATATATATATATATATATATATATATATATATATAGAGAGAGAGAGAGAGAGACCAACTAAGAATATCAACATTACGACAGGTTCACCAGACGTTGAAACCGGCAAACAAAACATAGAGGACCTAGACCCACAAAGAACACATAAAGAGAGAGAAAGAGTAATGTGCTCGTTCTGCCTCATCAGGCCCCTTTAAAAACCATAGTTTTTGGTATATTTTTCTCACATCTAACACCATAGATTTGTTTAGTGGGAACCGGCTCTTGGATCACCTAAATCTAACCTGTATACAGTTTTTTTTAGTGATCCAAAATCAATGGTTATAAAGGCATCAATTTTTTTGGGCTCATAAAAAAATATTTTTTCATTGAAAAACATAATTCAAGAGTCCATTCTTACTAAACAGAACATGCTAAACACATCTAACGGTCCAGATTTATCATAAAATACTTCAAACTATGACGCTTAACCGAGCAAAACAAGAAAAGAGGATATATATATGAGTTAGCTTGTATATTTAGTTCTGTTTTTTCATGAACTCAAGCTCGACAGCTAGAGCTAAAATGAGTTGAGCCTGAACACCCTCTGTTTCGTTTGTTCAGCTTGTTTACCATCACTACTTGCATCTGGCCTCGGCACCCATGTCTTTGTGACATCAGGTAGTTGGTTGGGTTCAGATGCACCTTGATGATTTGGATACCTGACCTATTGAGACCCTACTTGCTCTTATGGCGGTCAATGTGTTCAGTTTGTATCGGGTACCTGACCTGAACCCAACCCAAACTCCAGGGTATGGGCATCAAAAGTGCCAATGCAAACCGACTTGTGGGCTGAGTTTGGGTTATGATTTTTGCCAGACCTGACCCGACCTGGCTTTTTTGCCAGGTGCTCGATCCGACCCAAGTATTTTATACATTTTTAATAAAAATAAAATTTTAAATTTATGCGGGTCTAGGGAATTCTATTTTATAGAACTGATAAAACCCGAACCCGAGTCCGGTTATTAGTTATACGAATGGTTCCGGGTAAACCCTGACCGATCTCTGACCCGACCCGTTGACAGCCCTACTTCCCTCATCTGCTCATCCTTCTCTCCCGCCTTCGACACTCTCAGGGCGTTTCCGCAATGGCTCTGTCTCACAATCCTTCGTCTTCGAAGAGTATTCTCTCTCTCTCTCTCTCTCTCTCTCTCTCTCTCTCTCTCTCTCTCTCTCTCTGTCCATTGATTTTCCTTATCGGCTATTGCAGAGACGATCCTGGCGCAGCTCCGAGAAGGAACGGCCACATTCGAGCTAGTCTCCCCGCCATCCTCCCCGTTACAGATCCTCAGCCGTCCTTTCGCGAAGATTTCCCTGCCTCTCTTCGGTAGCAATGGCGCCAGGACGGAAAAATCCGAGTGAGTTTTCCCTCCCTTCCTGAAACGGAAAAAAATTCGTCTCTCCTTTGTTTCTTGAACTACCCAATCATCAATTCGCTGTCTCACTTTTACTTTTCCTGAAAATTCTTTCAGGCGCGGAGCGTCGTCGGCAATGAGGAAGGTGGAGCACTACTCTGTGGAGAAGATCACCGGGGACGGCCGCTGTATGTTCCGCGCTCTCGTAAGAATTCTTCGCGCTCATCGGCGATCTTAGTTGTTTCTTAGTTATTGCATGATATTAACCTGGAAATCTGAATCGAGACGTGCGTTTCGTTTGTCTTTCGATCGATGGTTTCGTGGTTGCAATTGTAATTAGAGCTTGAATTCTGAACTGTGGAATTTTGGTGGGAATTGGTAGGTGAAAGGCATGGCCATAAACAAGGGAATTGCCCTTAGCCCAAGGGAGGAGAGAGATGATGCAGGTAATTTCTTAAACGAACAATCATGTAATTGTCGATATGGATTGTCTACTCTATGCCTTATGCTTTTAGGAGTCACTACAATATGAGAACTACCGTGTGAACTGGGCATTTCAAACACTTCTTTTGCAAATCCAACCATGTAGATGTATTCCGCATGCTGATTTTGCTAGAAAACAACTGTTGGATAGTGTATTTCGATGAAAAAAAAAAAGAATTTTGGATGCTTGAATATTTATGAAGATTATGAATCGTTGGTTTTAAAGCCTTAAAAAATCTTGTTTATGCATCATAATCGGATGTTTCAACAGCTGGTTCTTGTAAAACAAATCATGTAGATCACATCCGTATAGTTAAATTTGAGAGAAAAGAACAAAAAATCTATAAAAAACGCAGTTCACACGGTAGTTATCGTATTCTAGTGACTCGTGCTTTTAGTATGCCCTTTTCATAGTTCATAAACTGGCATGTTCTTAATTTCCAATTCCGCAATATTCACCTGAAATTTTGCATTCCAAGATCGTCTTAGCCTGGGCATCGCCTGGGGCATTATTGATAGAAGAAATTTTAGAGTCTGCTGTTACTTATGGTGGCCTTTGAAGCCAAGTTCTTGACTTCTCCATATATCCTTCAGATTTCATAAATATAAATTTCATTTCTTAATGTTTGTTTTGCTCCTTTTCACGGAAAAATGTTAGTAGTGAACGTCAGAAATCAATTTCTGTAATTATGTACGATGGTTCAGAGTATCCTGGTAAAATGATGCTGCATTTTAGTGTTGAAATTCAGAAAGAGATTGATGCCAGATCCAGGTTGATGCACAAAGAAGAAGAAAGGAAAGAAGAAGCTGGAGGAGTACTAGGCTCAGGATCCGATTTGGATCCAGATAGGTCCATTTATTTGGATTTATCCGAAATTCGTCGTAGGATTAAGTTTTTTTTTTCATGTATAAATACTTTATTTTGGAGCTTTATAATTAGTTTGATGATGGATTATTCTAAACTTGACTGATTCTTTCTCTTTCCTTCTCTAAAACATTTCCCTCGTAGTTTAATAGTGTAGGTGTAGTTAGTAGATCGTAGATCAGTAGTACTTCACTAATCCGGCATCGGATTTGCATCAGCGATCCACACTTAGGAGTCACAAATCCTGATGTTTTTATGGAGGGCTCTTGGGTCAAAAGCCCATGTTTTCCAATGATAAAGGCGATTTAGAGACGAGCAAAACCAGTCTTTTAAGGTGCAAATGCCAAATGGTCGCTAAGCAAAATCCCTTTCTCATCAAGTGGAATAGATACTTGAAAATTTGAGAAGTAGGTGCATAGTCTGGTTGGTAGGATGCACCGACATATGTGAACACACAGGCATCTCTTTCAATGTTAAATGACCCATTGAATCCTTTATTTTGTTGTCTTGGTTATTGGGATTCTCCAGATCCAAGCACATAATTATGTGTCAAGAAAAAATTAATTGGTTTTATGAGTTACAGCCATAGTGCTTTGATACCACTCCATTTTTTTTCCTTCTTTCTGTGTGTGTGTCTATATGTGTTTGTTTCTTGGCCGTTTGTAGCATTATCATAGAAAGTGTCTAAGTGTTGAAGAAATTACTCAAGTCCTTGATCGCAGATGAGCTAAGGATGGCTGTTAAAGAGGTTCTCTGTGACAGTGATAAAGAGCGCCACTTGTATGAAGAAGCATTGGTTGCCATAACTGTTGAAGAGTCATTGAAAAGGCAAGTACAGTTTATCTGATTGAGGTTCATATATTTTATAAGCAGGAATTATATTTATTTTTTGATATCTTTCTGACATCAAAATTCAAGAATAATGTGGACTTCTCACTGTAGATACTGCCAAAGAATCGAGTATTCCAACTTCTGGGGAGGTGAATCAGAATTGTTGGTGAGTGATCTGACTTGATACTCATAGATTACAAATGAGTATTGAAAGTTGGTGATCGATAAATTAAGGATGATTCAGCATGTCTATGCTTTGTCAATCTGGCACATAAGATTTTCCTATTGTTGATAAAATTATTTTAAGCTCTTCAATGAGGTGATTTTAAATGAAGAGATTAGATTCATCTCAGGGGCTTGGCACCAAGCCCTGTTTGCATTGAAAATTCTCTTCCTGCATCATGAAGTTCAAAATGGTGTGCATCCTTTGGATCCACCAAGTATTGGGATGATAACTCTCTGTTGTTTATGTTTCTGAAGTTGTCTGCGAAAAGTAGTCTGTTTATAAATGTTTCATTTACTGGATAAAGCATAAAACAAAGCTTGGTCTTCAAGGGCTATTAGAGGCATCAACTTCACCATAGTTGATGTTGTTAATGCTTCATCTTTGTGCGTTGATTTGTTCCTTTTTTTAACCAAATAACTTCACCACTTTTGTTAGATGTGTTCTTTTCTGGTTCTCTTGTGGATTTACATGCTTTATTCTTGCCACAGTTCTACCAGCATTTCCCCTTTTTGGATGTTTTTTCAATGATTGATTACCAACATTAACTCCATTTTTTTGTTGCATTGCTATTTGCTTATCCATTATCCACAAAATTTTGTCATATGTCTTTAGTTTTACTGGTTATCATTGGTGGGTGCTGATACTGAGAATGAACTTTTTGGTTTCCATCAAATCTAGTGTTCGAAGGGCACTATTGTTTGACCAATATGTTTTAATTTTAATCACTACTATACTATTATAATTTGCAAGCTTAAGAAGCTCTAGATTGTGAGATGGAGAGAGGTGTTGAACTTTGTGACCAGAACAGAGCAGATTATCATAATCCTAGGTTCACTTAAGGTGCATAAGTAGGTTTTTTAGATAAACATTTTTCTTTAGATAACCAGCCAGGTTAATTAGAAAAAAGCCAGTCAGGTTCATTTCAAAGAGATCATTCGCACAATTTCTCATCCAGAAATTTCCTTTGGCACTTGATAGTAATGCCTGTTAGATTCAGCTCATTTTGATTGAATCCACTAGGTCTATTACAATAGGAATCTTGTTCTCCTGGCTTCAGCATCTCCAATCAAGTAATCCTTGGAACGTACAAAATGTTTCATCTTTGATCAGAGATTCCTAGTCTTCTACCATTTCCTTAAGAACAATCTTTTCCTTTTATTATGAAGAACCCTGTTGGCTTACATTTTTCTTCAATATATATGTTGGAATTTCCAACCTTTTGAATTGAAAGATGGCAAATTGTCTCTTTTTTATCCATATGTAGAGCTTTCCCATCTTCTTTATTCTTTTCAGGGTCGCATTATCTTCCATATTCTTTCGTTGGAAACTTTTCTTTTGTATGATTTTGCACTTTTGTCATCATTATCAAAATTAAGAAGCATTGGATATTAGGCTTTTTAATCTAGAGAAAGTCAGCAAGATAGAGGCAGATTTTACAGAACTTTCTGAATTGCTCTTTCTCTAAACCAGAAAATACCTGCCATGAATCCTCCATCTGGAGATTCTCAATTTTCCAAATTTAAATTGTTTATATTTCTGTTTCTAAAGTATTTAAAGATATAGTAAGGTAAACAGATAGGATAAGATGCAACTTGGGGGCACTTGAAGGAAGAGAATGCACCAGTAGGTCATCTGCCTTAGCAGAAATTGTTGTTTTCCTACCCTTTTATGGTTAAGTTCCCTGTGCCTTAAAAGTGTTGAGTCCCGGTATGGCAAAACACCCAAGAGGGAGGTTAATTGGGTTTTAAAACTTTTTCGAATAACACAAGACAAATATCAAGAGATAGGGAGAAGAAGATAATTTATGACACCAAATATATAAAGGTTCGGCCAATCCTGGCCTACGTCCTCTCAGCCTCATGCTTAATCCACTAGCTTGACAGTGCTAGTAACCAATACAACCAGTTCACACCACTTGTGAAACAACAAACATGAGCTTTCCCAGCTCACCGTAGCTCAACCTTAGAGCTACCTAAAACAATAGGTTGAAAACAAGTCACTCTTTTACAATTACAAGATATGCAAACAATGATATTCAAGAGTGAAGTAAACTCAAGGCAA
Source organism: Nuphar pumila (assembly GCF_984573655.1). Taxonomy (NCBI): domain Eukaryota; kingdom Viridiplantae; phylum Streptophyta; class Magnoliopsida; order Nymphaeales; family Nymphaeaceae; genus Nuphar; species Nuphar pumila. The sequence goes on along the minus strand of NC_143260.1, from coordinate 105,385,301 downwards.
AATGCCTAAATATATCCAACACAATTGAAGAGATTCAAGATAGTTCATTGTTGGAGATATTTGAAGAGCTTGAATGCTTGAAATCTTTGAATCTTTGAATCTTTGATGTACTTGAAGGTGTATGTGATTTTTCTGCCTGCAAAGAGATTCATTTTATAGCATAGGATGAATTATGACCGTTGGAGAGCCATTGGGGATGAAAAACACCTTTTACAACGGCTATATTATCGTTAAAATCCGCCTGTTACGCTCAAGTGTCGACTCTGAACCTTCAGGGGTCGACTCTTCATTCAAAGGGTCGACTCTTTAAAATAGAGTATCTCTATATGCTTCATAGGGAGTCAACTCTTCATTCTTGTGGGTTGACTCTTTGATGCACAATTAGAGACTCTGCATTCAGTTGTCTGAGGGTAGACTCTTCCTTGATGGAGGGTCGACTCTTCATTGCTTTGATACTTGATATATCTACTTCTTCAAGGATCGACTCTTTGGTTTAAGTGTCGCCGCTTCTGTGCCTTTATATGAGGCTTCGGCAGTTGATTCTGAACATATTCAGGGGTCGACTCTTGCTGCTCAAGGGTCGACTCTTCTTCATTATGATCATGTGAATATCTCAAAAATATCGTTATTGTAATTGTGTAAACTTTTAGCACTTTTAGGGAGATATTTACAACTGAAATATGTTCCTTAAAAACATTTTAGATAATATTAAGTCCCTGCACACTTGAAGTTAAATGATTAGTCCTTGGAGAGTTTTGTAATCATTTAAATCAGCGTGGAGAAAGTCTTGTACATATCAGTTTGCTTGGGCTTCATGTGCTACCTGTTTTGCCATTTACCTTGTTGATGTGGTAAACTTTATACATGACATACTCCTGCAATTGTTTAACTTAATGATTAGGCTACTTGTTGTTTTAATGGTATTCTGTTTGATGTGATAAAGTCTATCCTGCTATCATCTAGGGTACTTTCCTTTGGATGATGACCACACTTGCTTTTTATTTAGTGGAGTCTCCTTTTTTGCATCCATCCTGTTCGGGATGTAGCAGATACCCTGTTTATTTACCACCCTGTTTATCGGATTTTTCTCTATTTGCCATATCATTGACTTCTCTTTTGGCTTGATTAGCCTTTTATTTATTCATTTAAGCAATAGAAGGTTGACATCTGGTTATCTTGTCAATTGTTTTTCCTATAATAGGGCTTTTCTGTCTCTAGTTACTATCTCCATTCTGTTATTTGGAGAAAATTCTTTTGGAAATCTTGGATGTCTTTGTTATTTATTCTTTATCCCAAGGCTATGCTGATCTGTTCTCTTTGTTCTGCTTTGAAGAGTTTCAAATCCTTGTAATAACTTGCATGTGAAACAGTACTTTATATGCTCCTAAATTCCTAATATGGAATGCTTCATTTTAGTTTTTTTCTAACTGTTTATTATGTCCATAGGTCTTATCGAAGTTGTGTTGTCAGCCAGTAATTGTCTACATACCAGAACACGAGGTAAGTTGAAAAGAATTCATGTTTAAAATATTTTAGGTTCTTAATTACATTTATATATTTAATTCTGTAAGTTGAAAAGAATTCACATTAAGACTATTTTATGTTTTGAATTGAACTTATACATTTAATTCTGACAAATGTTTTGTTTTTGTCAGCTCATTTAGAGGCTTCATATTTGCTATTGGTGTTTTGTTTTTTGGACTCGTTGTTTAACTTGTTTATGTTACAAAATGTTCAAATATCTTGGAGTGCTATTCTGGGAAAAATGAAATGGACAGACACATTGACACATTGGTTCAAATTGGAAACTCAACTCTGCAAATTCATGTATCTTGGAGTAAACTGCAAGCTTTTCTTGTAAATGTAATCATTTAGTACTCTCTTGTTCCATCTGTGTTTCCTCTGAAATTTAGTTATTTGACGAGAACCAATCGAAGATATAGTGGCCTAATGATTTATTAAGTAAAGAAACCTGGTGACAGCTTTTATTTGTGGAGATGCATATGATTAAAGTGTACAAGGTTATAACACATATACATCAATGTATAAATTCTCTCTACAATTACAAGAAGGAAATTATAAATTATGGTTGCTGGGCCCTGTAACACATTACCTAGTGTTCCCAGCAGAGTGAGGCCCTTCTATTTCAAATTATCCTACCTTAGTTTACTGGGGTCTTTGGGCACTTGGTGGCGCATGACCAGCGACTGCCCAGGTGATCTGTGATAATGCAAATGTTGTGAACTTTTAGATGCATATGGCATTTCCTCTACTTTTTTTGGGAGACTGCATAGTTTTACTAGTACAAACTCATTTGGTGATGTACTTATACCTAACGCTGAAATTATCATTTGCATTATATAGAAACCTGAGTAGTGCTGTACTTTCATTGTCGGACATTGCTTGATTTTAAGTTTGAAGAATCTAAAACCATTCTGGTTGTCTACGAGACTACGAATAGCAATGTCTAACAACTGTAGCGTTGCCCTGAGTCTGTGAAGACGTCTCATGTGGTTGAGTTTATCATTTCTCTGTTTTCAGTTTTAATAGATCAACTTTGTTTTAATTATCTAGATTCTGACTGGCTATGTAAATTAACAGCACACGAGGGGCACCTGGAGCACTGGATTTATTCCCATAGCCGAGTACGCAGCCGAGTTTACGAAATCGTCTAAGTCAGGCAAAGCTCGGAAGCCTGTGAGGCTGTTATACAGTGGCAGAAATCATTATGATCTGCTCATATGATATCTGTTTATGCCTCTGTTTTATGTTTGTATGTAGTAGCATGTTAAACATGGTTCCAACAAGCAGTCCATTGTGGCTCCTAATCTTGGTAGGCCTCATTCCCAAGCTGATGGACTTGAAAGATGCAGCTGCATTGTTTTTGTACACTTGAATTCATCAAGCATGATGATATAATTGGTGTTCGCTGCACTGCAGATCTGCTGTGTGCTCAACATCCAGCTTGTTGGACTTAATTGTGGATCGTTTAGTTGATATCTACACTTGGTTTAATTGCAATTAATATGTTGAGGCATCTGCTTAGTCACTAAGATTATTCAGCTCAGAGGCAGAAGCGGTGAATAAAAAAACAATAAAAAATTGAATGGAAATCAAAATGAAATGCAAATAAAAACTAAAATAAAAGTGACTATTCTTAAATTTCATTATTTTTTAGCATACAAATTAATTTTTTAACAAAATCTAAAAATGATGATCGACAAATTAGAGAAAATGCATGAAAGTGAGTGAGAAGCACGAGAGGAAACACAAAAACATGAAACATAGAGTGAGAACATATAAGAAGATGAAGTGTGTGGAAAGCATAGAAGCGTGAGAGAATTGAGATTCTCATCAAGTTTCCGAAGTGATAAGTATCAGGCTTTCGAAGTGAGTTTTCGAGAAGCGAGCTTCTCACCTATCTAAGAAGTTTCTGGTAACTCTGATTCAAACCCTGATCTGTAGATTAAAAGTGAGTATCTGATTACAACTTCAAACGTTTGTCTTTCCAAAATCTGCTATATCTTAATGTAGCTAATTTAGAGAGCTTTTCCCCTATACCAATGTTCGAATCCTCATGTGGCACACGGTTCTGCATGAATCAGGAGGCTCCCTGGCAGTTGAGGGAGATGCCCACGGAGTTTTTCACCGCCGGAATGGCAATTGTAGATACGGCAAATTAAGACCAGCATAACTAGGTCTCTGATCTCGGATGCGGTTTCTCCTTGTAATAAATGAAAAAAAAGGCAATCTTTAAGATTTGATGACCAACTTTTACAAATTACACATGCTCTAGCAATAATATTTCCCATCTCTTTGAGCCTCTCATGGGCGATAAGAAGATTCAAATTTGCAAATTAGCAAATCGAAGAGATGGGGCTGCACAAGGAACTTGTTGCTTGAACCATATGAACTGACTTCATCGATTGATTGAGCCATACGATTTCACCAAGAACAGACTTGATCTCCAGATCAATCTATCTTCTTTTTAAGGGTCCCAAGTGATGATACATAAGATGTCCTTCAGGTCCTGTGATTACTTACAGGATCGATTAGTTAGGACACATCTAAGACTCTCTTAGTTGGATCTGATGAATCTAACACCTTGAGATGTCTAAGACTCTTATTCAAGGGTTTGCTAAGGTAATAACATGAGAGAATTAGTGACCAACTCAAGGGTCAAAATGAAATTCAATTGAGGTTCCTTTCTCTGTTTAGCATCTCCTTCAACAATAAGAATGTAAATGGTTCGGGTTTCGATCTGATGTGGCCAACACCATGTTGGACTAATTGGATGTTGGCTAAACGGATTCAAATTCAGATGGCGACATGCTTATACCAGATCCATTTTTTTAGAAGTAAATGGATCAGAATATCTGTCAAATTCGAATATTTCTCGGATTTAGTAGCCAAAAATCAAAACCATATTGGCATCTGATTAAAATCAGAATTTGTTTTGGCTTACCAAATGCAACTAAATGGAAACTAATTTGGTCGAATATCGGATAAAATCTGGTTTATTGACATCCCTAACAATAAACATGCCTAAAATAAAACTCCTTCAACCCCAGCACAAGTGACGCAGGCGTCCTGCCAAAACAACAAAACATGCCTTGCGTCTGAATTTTTTTGGGACAAAAGAGTCGCACCATATTGAATGGTTTGCCATTATTATGGTGAGTGATTTAAAACGTTAAGAAAATTGAAAATACAGAATGACAACTAAATTAAAAAACAAACAAACAAACAAATTAGTTGTCATTATATGGCAAGTGATTAAAATATTTAAGAAGTTAGTAACTTTAAAACTAAAAATTCAATTACTTCTCAATATTCTGAAAATAGATATCTTGGGATTAGGGGTGGCAATTTCTGACACGACCCGCCAACCCGCCTCTTAGGCGGGTTCGGGTTGGGCTTAAGCCAACCCGTTTAATAAACGGGTCGACCCGTGTAACCCGTTTATTAAACAGGTCGGGTTCGGGTTGGGGGTATGCCAACCCGCCAACCCGGCTGACCCGTTTAATAAACGGGTTAGGCGGGTGGGTCAACCCGCCAACCCGCCAACCCGACCCGCCAACCTGCCTACCTGCCAACCCGATCCGTCAACCCGACCCGCCAACCTGACCCACGAACCTGAAAACCCGTTTACCCGACCCAACCCATTTATTAAATGGGTTGGCGGGTCGTGTCAGGTTACCCGTTTATTAAACGGGTCGGGTTCGTGTTTGCCACAGCCGACCCGTTTAATAAACGGGTCGGGTTCGGGTTGAGGTATGCTGACACGCCAACCCGCCAACCCGACCCGATTGCCACCCCTACTTGGGATCTTGTTCAAATACTCTATGAAAATGTGATCTTGAAATCCATATCCAAAAAATATTAGATCCAAAATGGAGGTAAAATGGAACTCACTTGATTGGAAGCTATGTCAAAAAGATACGTGGACGCGAAAGACACGTGATGTGGCTTTGGCTTACAAATTTTGTTTGGAAAATATAAGGGGAGGTGACAGAATTTTTTTGATCTTTTAATCGGTAAAAAAAGTTATTTCTAATGTTTTATTAATAACAATGAATTTTTATTAAAATAATATCAAAATATTAAAATTAAGAACCATACTATGGCAGTGTCCGTGTCAACGCATGAGAGATGGTCTGTTTTTGTGACTTACGCCATTTTGATGGAGTGTCTGAGTGGACGCGTGGATAAGGTAAATGACATGTATGGATAATATTTCAATAATATTTTAATATTTTATTTTATACAAATACATTGTTTAATTAAAATATCACAAAAATAAGTTTTTATTTATTAACAAGTAAAAAAATCGCGCCTTCCCATTTATTCTTTAAAAAAAAAATCGAACGAACTTGCGTCACGTGTCCACGTGTCTTTGTGACCCTGATGGTTACGATGGAGTCGGAGAGTAATTGGGAAGATATTTACCATTTAAGACTTTCCAAAATTGTCCGCTCGGTGAGAAAAAAAAAAGCCTATCTATTTATCCCCGAGGTGGGGAGTCACCAAGAATCCCGCTTTGTGAATTTTCCCATGTCTCCAGAAGGGAAGGAATCTTAAGGCGTCACATAATGATGGGCAAAATTTGCTAGGGTTCTTGGTCTGTCTCTCTCTCTCTCTCTCTCTCTCTCTTCTCCGGAGGAGGGATGGAGGAAGGGCCGAGCAACGGCGGGATGCTCTACCATGAGGTCCAAGAATCGAAGCTCTGCGCCGTCCACTGCGTCAACACGGTCCTGCAGGGCCCCTTCTTCTCCGAGCTCGACCTCGCTGCCCTCGCCTCCGATCTCGACCGCCGGGAGCGCCTGATGATGCTCGAAGGCGGGGCTGGGTCGGAGGAGCTCCTCTCTTTCGACGGCGAGGGTTCCCACAACGTCTCCATGGACGGCGATTTCAGTATTCAGGTAGAGCGGCCTTTGCGGCTATGCCCCTCTTTTTTTTGCCACCTCCTGATTTGTCTGTATCCCCAAGATATATTGAAAAGCAGTAGAAAATATGTTGAATGATGTTAGAATTGAAGTGGGTTGAGATCTGCATAAGTTTTGGGTAGATTCTTGAATTGATTTCATTTCATGCATGACCACCTTCATGTTGGGAATCTAGCTTGGGCGATTCTTGAAGTGTAGTACATAATTCTTTTTGAATAATTGTTCAGTTTGGTTGGGTGTATTCTTCTTTTCCGTGTTTTTTTTTTCTGTTTGCTGTCATCTTTCACAACTAAATGTAGTTAATTTGATTGATTTGGAATTGGTTATGTTGTTGGGTGGGTGTGGAAATAAGTCATATTGGTTGTAGGATTCTGGTACTACGGATTATAATGAAATTCGGAGATGTAAGGGTTGAATTATTCTTCTCCGTTCTTTTTCTTGTTTGTTGTCTTTCGCGACAAATGTAGTTAATTTGATTGATTTGGTATTGATTATGTGTTAGGTGTAAGAAAGAATGGAGAGAAATTCAAAGAATGAGGTGTTTAAGATAGAGGTCTTGATGAGGTGGAATAGTCCATATTGCTTTTGCATGAGTTTTCTGAGAGCTTTATTAGCAATTAGTGAACTCATACACTTGTTCCTGAGAACAAGGGAGTGGGATGACCACCACACACACACGCGCGCGCCCGCCGTGCCGTGCCGTGCCGTGCCGTGCCGAGCCGGGCCGGGCCGGGCTCGGGTTCGGGTTCGTTAGGGCCATATCCAATCAAGACAAGTATCTTTTTACCCAAAGTTTCTTTGGATTTGGATTCGGTAACAGGTTATGGGAATGGATAACGGGTCACGAATCCTCGTATTCCGTGCCCGTTATGACACTTCGGATTCCGTAACGGGTCTCGATCTTTCGAAGACCGTTAACGGATCACGTCCCCTCGGATTCCGTAACGGGCTCCTTCCACGTTTCATAACCGTTCGTGGGTTATAAAAGCGTGGTCAGGGGTGGGGTTACGGAGAGACTGAGACTGACGATTTCTGAAGAAGCATTCTGCGATTTCCCTTCTCTCTCTCTTTTTTCCTGTGAGTTATCCCGAAAGGGGTTGTTCTGCAACTGTGGTTCGAAGAGGCTGTTTTTGAAGGACGATCCGCCGGAGTGCACCGTTCGGTTCGTCGTGGCTATTGTATCCTGGGGGAAGGACGCCGGACCCTGATCTGCACAGTATGTGGGGGCGAATCTTCTCTAAGGGGAGTACTTTCGTACGCCTTAGCCTGCTGCATATTCTAAACATGTGCATGTTGTTTTCTTTATGTTTTGTGCCTGTGTTTGTTTATATGCTGACGTCTGGATTTTGGTCTGATGCGGAAAATGCCATGCTTGCTCCCTGTTACTGTTTCGGTCGCCTGTTAATCATGTTAATTACACTGATCTATTCCTTGATTTATTTCGTGTTTTATATCATGATGACGATTGTGAAACTGTGTGATCCGATTTATGATCCAACATTATGTTGTTGGTATCCCTAGTGTTTAGATGATGGTGAAAGAAAATAGGTATTGTTGTATGCTAGTATTCCAAAATTTGTGATTGTCGTTGGATTGATCATGATTCCATTTGAATTTGGATAGGCACTGATATTGACCATATTAATAATTCGGTTATAGGATCTTGGAGTAGAAGAGATTGGGAATCCTACAGGAAAGATAATGGTATAAAGAAACAGGCAATCTTATACAATACAAAGTCAAGATTTATTATTGTTATGGGATTAATCATGATTCTGCTGAACGTCCCTTCAAGAAAAAGGGGTCTTGTTGAGGGAGTTGTGTTTTTCTGTTTGAATGTAGGTAATGGATGAATCCAATCGTGTTAGTATCAAGATTATAGGATTTTGAGGTAGAATAATTTGGGAATATTGAGCTTAGACGAACATGTGGAAACAAGTTGTTACCTGCAAACATGCCTTCATTTTCATTATTTTTCTCTTATTCTTTACTGTAATTGTTATGGGCATGTGAGTATCATTGCACACTAGTTGCAAAGTATTGGCCATATCTGTGACTATGGTTGTGATATAAAGTTATTGCTCTTTTTATTTTCTTTGACTGCTCGAAAGCATAGATGTGCTGTTTCTTTCTTCGTATTCCATATATTCTTTTTCTTTATTTGTTGTCCTCTTCTTTCTCAAACAAGTGGAGTTGTTAGTATGCTTCAAATCCTAATTTTGCCATTACGCGAAAAAGATCCTTAATCATGCCTATTTTTTTGGCAAAGAATGTTGTTTGGCACTTCAGTATGGGAAGTCATTTTTCTTCCCTACGAGCATTGTACTGTTTTACCTGTCACATATTCATCCTATTTCTGAGAACTGTTGTATGCAGACACGCGCAACAGTGTCCTAGTTATACCTGTATGTGTAATGTCGCTGGTGATGCTTTTACTTAGTTTACATTCTTGATAAGATTAAAAATGTACTTTCCTGCATTCAAGTCACTCTGTTTCATTGATGTTTAGCATTTTGTAAATAAGATGAGATGTTGAGAATAGGAATCATTTTCTTATAAACGTAAGAAACACTGCTGAAGGTTATCCTTTCAGTTAGCTTGTCATAATATTGTTCAATCCTTGTCCGTCTTTTTGGGTCACTCTGTATGAATAGTTTAGATATGATGCTCGTACCTGTATCCATATTACATGTTAAGATATTCGCGATTAAGACATTACATATTTAGATAATTAATGGTGTATTCATTCTTGTTAGGTTCTGGAGAAGGCTTTGGAGGTCTGGGATTTGAAAGTCATTCCCTTGGAGTCACCTCTAGCTGAGGCTGCACAGGTTGACCCCCAACTGGAAAATGCTTTCATCTGTCACTTGCAGGACCACTGGTTCTGCATCCGAAAGGTGAATGGAGAATGGTACAACTTCGACAGTCTCTATGCTGCCCCTCAAAATCTCTCTAAGTTTTTTCTCTCTGCCTATCTGGATACTCTCAAGGGCTATGGCTGGAGCATTTTCTTAGTACGAGGCAAATTTCCAAAAGAGTGCCCAGTTTCATCATCTGAATCAGCCAATGGGTTCGGACAGTGGTTCACACCAGAGGATGCTCAGCGGATCACAACATCTGCCAACATCCCTCAGGTTTCTCCACATAATGTAGAACCAATGCAGTTCTCAGAACCCTCACAAATGTCAGTTATAAGCCCATTATCAGATATGGAAGAACAGGATTTGAATGCTGCTATTACTGCAAGCTTGAGGGACAGCAGTGCCACTTCGGGGAGCAAAGGATGCAGCACCTCCCAGGATGCTGAGATGATCACAGGATCTGCTGATGTCTCTCAGATTTCTCCACATAATGCAGAGCCAACACAGTTCTCAGAACCCTCACAAATGGCAGTTATAAGCTCATTATCGGATAAGGAAGAACAGGATTTAAATGCTGCTATAGCCGCAAGCTTGAGGGACAGCAGTGCCACATCAGCAAGCAAAGAGTGGAGCAACCCTTCCGATGATCAGAAGATCGCAGGATCCACCCATGTCTCTCAGGTTTCTCCACATAATGTAGAGTCAATGCAGTTCTCAGGTTCCTCACAAATGGCGGTTATAAGTGCATTGTCAGATAAGGAAGAACATGATCTGAATGCTGCTATCGCCGCAAGCTTCAGGGACAATAGTGCCACTTCAGTGAACAAAGAGACAAGCACCACTGAGGATGCTCAGAGGTTCACAAGATCTGCAGACCTCCCTCAGGTTTCTCCGCATAATACAGAGTCTTTGCAGTTCTCGGGTCCATCGCAATTGGCAGTTATAAGCTCAGATAAGGAAGAACAGGATCTGAATGCTGCTATTGCCTTAAGCTTGAGGGACAACAACGCCACTTCTATGAGCCTAGAGAGGAGCTTCCCCCAGGATTAGTGTCAACGAGTATTGAAAACAATTGGAGAAAAGAGTTGCTTGTTACGGAGTTCTTCAGTGGGGCTGCTTTATGCCGGTCATTGTTTTGCGTGTGATGGGCGTCACATACAGAAAGAGAGATTCAAAATCTTACGTTTTTACACTTCAATTTGTTTATGCATTGGGAAGAATATAATAAAAGCTGTGATTGAAAATAGCACGATTTAACAGTTGGTGCTGCTTGAAATGGTGCTAGCAAATGTGTATAATTTCTCAAAACTAGTACAGGAAATTAAACAGCATGATCTTGGTTTGTAAGGATCCAAAGTTCTCTGTGGGTGAAACGATTTGAGTATTTTGAGTGGACCAAGTACTGACAGACACCATGGGGGACTGGGTCCAGCTTGGGCGTCAACCACCCATCTTTCAGGATGGGGCCTTGGCCTACCCTGCAACCAGTCCTGCCGCTGTATTTCTTGTGGTTTTGCTAGAATTTGGCCAATGCGGTAGGCATCCATTTTACGGTGAAAAGCTACTTTTTTTATCTTCATCATCATGTTTTTCTTCTATAGGCAGTTAGTAAATAGACCGACCGACATTGATATGATACTTGATAGGTATGTTTGCAATGCCCTGTGAATCTTGAAATTTTCTCAAGATCCAATCACAATAACACTTTCTCAAGGTTAGTGAAACATGAGAAAAGTACAAGTTATGATTGAGATTGCCAGCTGTAATTAAAGTCGGTCACAAGATTAAAGATTGGCATTGTGGCCAACAATCTCAGCTGTAAATGTTCATCTTCACATGCGACCAAAGCAAACATGTCCCAAGATCTCTCTCTCTCTCTCTCTCATGTATGATAGGCCAGCTGAGAGAGGGTCCTTCTGCTAGTGCAACTCTACCTCAACAATCTCATGACCTTAAATAAAGTAGCTGGGCCTAGTTGTTGCACTTCTGACCCAAGGATTCCACATTTGAATTAGCTCATTTGTACCTTTGATTTGCAAGTTCAAACAATGGTTAGGTTTTTTGTGCCTTTAGGCCTATTTGGGAGTGTATGACTAAAGGCGCTGGAGCTTAAGGGCACCTCTTTGCCTGCTGCTGATATGCATGAAAAATGGTGTGTTTCTACCGCCCCTATGTGGCAACATAAACACGGGGCTCATTTTTTGTGAGGAAAACAGACCCAAGAGGTTTGGCGTAGTGGGATGGGGCCTAGACCGTTTGACGGGCAGTCTAGGTTCCAATCCCATGGGCATCACCCCCCTACGTAAGCTAAAGCTTGGCGACTTCCTGAGATCGAGGAGTAAGCTCTTGGAGTTTTACGCTGACATGAACAAAGACCATAATTAGGCAGGCTGAGCCAGCACGGCTAGGTCTCTGCGCCTGGGGCAGTTTCTCCGACTTAAAATAAACAAGCCTCATTTTCAACATCTCTCTATTGCACACATGAGTGCATTTCTGCAGTATCATTTCCGTGGTGGTGGATTCCACCAATCCTCCAAATGTAGGTAATAACTGGATCTGAAACTCTGACTTGGACCAAGGTTGTGCTATACCAGATCCAGATTCATGGGATCAAAATTTGCACGTGATGTAGCTTAATAAGGTTCTTAGTTTAGGATTTCAAAGTTTCATACCACATCAGGCCACATTATCTAATTGGATCCTACTGGAGTTCTCAGATCCAAATTTAACGGAATCAGTTTGGTTCAATATCTATATCCAGGGCTCGTAAACAAGTTGAACGAGCTGAGCTTGAAGTGTTCAAGCTTGGCTCATTCTTGTAGCGAGCCAAGCCGAGTTTGGATCTATTTTTTTTCTTATTAGACCCGAAACAACTTGAGTTGGATCTTAACTCACTTCTTGAAAGGGCATGAGGTTTGGATCTGTCTTTTTTCTTATTGGACCTAAAAGGGCCTGAGTTGGATCTTAACTCACCTCTCTAAAGGGCGTGTGGTTTTGATTCATTTTTTTTCTTATTGGACCCGAAAGGTTCTGAGTTGAATCTTAACTCACTTCTCGAAAGAGCATAAAGTTTGAATCTGTTTATTTTCTTATTGGACCTAAAAGGGATAGAGTTGGATCTTAATTCACTTTTTGAAAGGGCGTGAGGTTTAAATCCATTTTCTTATTAAAATCGAAAAAGGCTTGGATTGGATCCTCACTCACTTCTTGAAAGGGTGTGAGGTTTGGATCTACTTTACTTTTCTTATTGGACCCGAAAGGGTTTGAGTTTGATCTTAGCTCACTTCTCAAAAAGGTATGAGATTTGGATTCATTTCTTTTTTTATTGGACCCAAAAGGGTTTGAGTTGGATCTTAACTCACTTCTCGAAAGGGCGTGAGGTTTGAATCCGTTGTTTTTTTTGGATTCAAAAGGGCCTGAGTTGAATATTAACTCACTTCTTAAAAGGGTGTGAGGTTTGGATCCATTTTCTTATTAGACCCAAAAATAGCTTAGATTGGATCCTCACTCACTTCTCGAAAGAGTGTAAGCTTTGTATCCATTTTATTTTTCTTATTTGACCTAAAAGGGCCTGAGTTGGATCTTCACTCACTTCTTGAAAGGGCGTGAGCTTTGGATATATTTTTACTTATTGGACCTAAAAAGACCTAAGTTTGATCTTAACTCACTTCCCTAAAGGGTGTGAGGTTGAGATCATTTTCTTTTCTAGGACTCAAAAAATCCTAGACTGGATCTTCACTCACTTCTTAAAAGGGCGTGAGATTTAGATCAATTTACTTCTTGGACCCAAAAGGGCTTAAATCAAATCTTCACTTACTTTCCGAACGGACATGAGGTTTAGATTTATTTTGCTTATTGGACCCAAAAGGGACTAGGTTAGATCTTTGCTCACTTCTTGAAAGGGCGTGAGATTTGAATCCCTTTTTTTCTTTGAATTCAATGTTGACAAATCATGGATCTAGACTCATTCCTCAAAAGGGCTCAAGCTGGATTCGAATCTGAACGTGTGTGAACATGGATTTGGGCCCATAGCTCATAAGTGTTGCATACTTTAGTTAGGTCCATGAACAATATCAAACAAGTAAATCCAACTTTAACATATGAGAACTTTAACTTTATTAGCATCTATTGAATTTGTATTATCCACCAAGAAGAGAAGCTTCCCAAAGAGCGCATTAACATTTTTATGAGGTGTTTAGCTTATAGCTAATGTTGTCAGCAATACTGAAGCCAAATTATTCAAGCTATGAATATTTTTTTCTTTTCTTTCTTTTTTTTTTGTATGGAGAATTGATATTTACATAAATTTTAAAGTGCTTTAATTTTGTATTATTGCCTTTAATGACATTCTTCATTTCAAACCTTTGACGTTTCTTTAACAACTCTTTGGCATTTTTCATGTTCATCAACAAACTGTAATTGTTATTACGCTATATTTAAGAATGACCTAATAATTACCATGCAATTTAACCTCATGCAGAAAGGAAGAAAATTTATTTAACTTAAACTACAAGGTAATTTATTAGGCACATTTTTATTAGAAATTTATACTCGTGCATAGAGTTACGACATTTAAAAGAAAAAGCAAAACTATTTGATGCCCCTAGGCAGTTTATACTTATGTAAGGCTTTTCTTAGAGTTACTATCCATACAATTTATATTTGTGCAGCAAGAGTGGTCTCCATGCAGTTTTGGCTCTTGCGGTTAAGAGCACTCTCCTTGCAGTTTAGGCTCTTGCTGCTAGGAGCACTTTCCGTGCAATTTAGGCTCTTCCGGCTAGGAATGTTTTCTTTCATGCAAAATATTTTTTTAGAAAGCGATCATTTACAATAGGAACAACATATTCACCATCTGGAGATGTCACCTTATAAGCCCCATTTGCAAATACCTTCTCGACAACATACGGTCTCTCCCATTTGAGCTCGAATTTACCATGACGACATCGAGATGAAATAAAAGGGTGCTGCATCATCAGCACTAAATCTCCCTTTTTGAATGACCTATACTTTACATTCCAATCATAGGCATTAGTCATTTGTGCTTGATAAACTTGTAAAGATTGTTGAGCTTGCAACTTTCTTTCATCTAAAGAATCGAGTTCAGTATAACAAATTCAAGATCTTTCTTCTTAAGTCAACAAGTTGCTAAGTACTACCCTTAAGGATTTGAGTTGGACTTCCAAGGGTAATATTGCTTCATAACCGGAATATGAGGTACATTTGGTGGCCATTCTGTATGTTGTTTGATATGCCCAAAGAGTTTTACCCAACTTTTCATGCCAATTTCTTTTGTTGTCACCGACTATCTTTTACAAAAACTTACACAAAGTTTTATTAAATGCCTCAGCCAATTTATTTACTGGGGGATGATAAGGCAAAGAGAATTTCTACTTGATTTTGAACTTTACGTAAAAATTTTCTACCACTTAATTTTTAAATGGAGTCCCATTATCAGAAGTTATTGACTCTGAGATTTCAAATCGATAAATGAAGTTGGTCTGTAGAAAAGTTGCCACTATTGCTCCAATTGCCATTATGACAGGTATAATTTTAGCCCATTTAGAAAAATAATCAATAGCTACCAAAATATATTGATAATTTGTTGATGATTTGAAAGCAATAGGACTAATAACATCTAGGCCCCAAGATGCAAAGGGCCAAGAAGATGAGGTTGTGGCATGTAGGTAGTCATGTAGTTGGTGTATAAGGTCACCATAAATTTGGCAAACCTTACAACTCCGTGCAAACTTAATTGCATCTGACATCATGGTGGGCTAATAGTAATCGATTCTTCATAATTGATTACCTAATTTTGGACCAGGTTGATGAGCACCATAAGATCCTTGATGTACTTCATGTAATGCTATAATAGCTTCTCTTCTTGTGATACATCTCAAAAAAATTCTATCATAAGATCTTCGATAGAGGGTGTCATTTAACACCACGAACTAGGAGGCCATCCATCTTATTCTTATATGTTTTTCTCGCTTTTGAGGTAATTGCCCCTTTTGTAGGTAGTTATAAATAGGTTGTTGACAATCCACTTCAATGAATTGTATTATTGACATATTAATTGTGGCTACCTTATTCTCGTTAGAGATTGGAAAACAACTACTTTGAGAACTTTGAACTTTTACAATATTAGAATATTGTACATTATCTTGAATGCTTTGAGAGGCGATTTCACTTGACCGTGAATGATAGGCCACTCTGTATTCTGCTCGGCTAACTATGCCAGCTCTTCGAGAAGGTCCTGCTTGCCTTCATTATATTGCCTTCATTCTCAATATGTCTTGGCATGAAATGAGACATATATGGTATTGGCATATGATTATGCATCTTGGGTAGGACTATTTGAGTCCCTAGACTTATCTGGAATTCTCTTTTTTCTGGAATCAATGCTTTTTTGGCATATCGAGCTAATTGTGAAGCATCATCAAGTGAAACTGGGTTATTTATACCAAAAGTTAGGATATCAAATGAATCTGCTAGTTCTTTGAGTATCCTATGATATATGATAAATTGAGGTCATTCAATGCCATTTAAAGCATCAATATGTGCCATTTTAACTTGATAATCTCCATGGATAATGAGACACCAAATTCTTTTTTTTGCAATCATTTATAATCCTTGCTGAAGGCAAATCTATTATACTTGTGAGAGTGAAGGCTTATAAATACCTTTTTGCTCCAAATAGGATGATGACAACGTATCCTCCTTGCACGTATATCGCTTTGCAATATAATTTCTAAATAAATTGTTATCTAGAAACATCACTCAGGTTTGTGTCATCCACATAAGTGATGATGTTCACAGATGCATTAGGAACATGTTGCTCACTTGGTTCTAAAATTTGCATTTCTTGATCTTTTGGTAGTGTGCAATACAATGCCATCGAGACTTTTTCTTGTATTTACTTGCTGATGTCAAATGATGTTGCTAACTTTGCAGGTGCAATTGCCTGAGAATTAAAACTTTTTGGTATATAAGAAGTACTGAATTCATCAAAATTATTCAGTAAACCTTTTACTTTAAGTAATAAGGCACAAGAGTGGGTTTTCGAACCTCATATATGTCTTTCAATTGATTGATTACAAACTGTGAATCACCATAAACTTCAAGTTATTTTTTTCATTGTACTTGTAATTGATAATCCTAAAGTGAGAGCACTATACTTGGCCTCATTATTAAAACAAAAGGTAGGAATTGTATATGCATGGGGTATCATAGCAGTTTCGGGCATGATAAATACTATGCCAACTCCAACTTTCTTGTTTTGTGATGCCCATCAAAGTACAATTTCCATGAAGGTTTTTTTTTCTACAATTAACACATCTTCATCTGGTAGATCACACAAAGGTGAATTATTTGAGATTGGATGGTCATCAAGAAAATTCGCCAACGCTTTCCCCTTGATTATTTTTTGGTGGACAAAGGAAATGCTAAATTCTGATAACATTATTGCCCATTTTGCAAATCTACTAGACAAGATTGTTTTTTTGAGCAGATGCTCAAAGAGGTCTATTTTAAAGATTAGATGGATCTCATGTGCGAGTAAGTAGTGCCTAAGCTTTTGAGTGGCAAATACTAGTGCTAAGCAATACTTTTCAATTGTTAAATATCGAGTTTTTGCATCTAGCAGAACTCAACTAAGGTAGTATAGAGCATTCACATGCCCCTTGTCATTTTGTTGGGCAAGAAGTGCACCCAGTGATTTATCCAATGCTGCAATATATAGCATGAGAGGTCGCCCTTTAATAGGAGCTGACAACACTGGAGGTGATAGAAAGTATTTTTTTATAGCATCAAATGCATTTTGACATAATTGGTCCCATACAAATAGGACCCCCTTTTTTGTTAAATGCGAGAAGGGTTGACACCTATCAACATGATTTGATATAAATCTTTTGATATAGGCTAATTGTCCTTGCAAACTTCTCAATTCTTTTATGATTCTTGGTAGAGGCATGTCCACAATAACTTTTATTTTAATTGGATCAATTTCAATATCCCTATGCTGAACAATAAAGCCAAGAAATTTACTTGAATTAACTTCGAAAGCATATTTTGATGGGTTCATTTGAACCTTCATCCCACAAAGTCTGCAGAAAACTCTACACAGATGAGCAATATGATCATCTTTATCTGGAGATTTAAAAACCAAGTCATCAACATAGCACTCAATAATTTGATGAAGCTTGTCATCAAATATTACTTGCATTGCATATTGATAAATTGCACATGCATTTTTTAATCCAAAAAAACATAACTGCATAACAGAATATACTTATTGGTGTTTGAAACGCTGTCAACTCTTCATCGCCTGGATGTATCTTGATTGTTATACCCTGAAAACCCATCTATAAAGGATAAGATTTGGTATTTTGTTAAATCGTCCACAAGTAATTCAATAATTGGAAGCATAAAGTTATCTTTTGGGCATGCATCATTTAGATCCCTGAAGTCAGCACAAATCCTCATTTGGTCATTTTTCTTTCCTATAGGCACAATATTTGCCAACCAAATAGGATATTTGACTTCACGAATAAAACCTATTGTAATCAACTTTCTAATTTCAATTTCGACTTGCTCAGCGAGTTCTGGTTGCATTTTTCGTTGGGTTTGTTTGATCGGCTTTTTACCTGATAAAATCGATAATCGATGCATTGCGATATTTGTATCTAATCCTGTCATATCTTGATAAGACCACGCAAACGCATCTTGAAATTCCTTTAGCAATGCAACATATTGCTCCAGTTTTGTTTCTCTTAGAGATGCACTTATAAAAGTAATCTTTGGATCTTCTTTTGTACCAAGGTTTACTTCTTGTAATTTATCAATTGTTGCTTGTGTTTCATCTTCGATGCTAGGAGGTGCTAGTTGTTCTTGAATAAACTCTTCATCCTTCTTTGTATCATCTAAATAGATATGATGTACTCCATATATTTTTTTCAATATGATGGTATCTTGGTATTATATTCCCACTTTACCATTTTGATTTAAGATCCCATCTTTGGCTAGGATCTCTTTTTCTCTAGGTCTAAGATAGGGCTCTACAGACTCAATTATTCCTCCAACCTTTATGCCTTTAGGGTTATCAAAGTCATATCTCATCTGCATTATCTTTCTAGCATTTTGACTATATTTTTTAGTAGGAATTTTGACTGGTTGAGTCTCTTCTTCCTTTTGGAGGCATTGTATATCTCTTATTGCAGTATTTTTTTCTTTTAGGAAGCAAATTGCCGTATCTTTTTTTTTTCTTGCAAGGATCATTATGCCTGGACACTGAACCATTTTTTAATCCATATCAGTCAATGGACAAACTATACTGCTTGCATTTTTAGATAATGATGTTTCTTTTATCAATGAGGAGGCAATTTCATAGAACTTTGCATCAGCGAAGTTTGCTTCAATTCCAAAAAATGAATTAGGATCAGCCTTCTTTGTTTTCATGACTCCATTTTTAAGGATTTTGAAACATTGATGTAGCAAAGATACCACCACTCAATTATCATGTGTAACCATTGACGAGAGCTCTCCAATGGTTAATTTAAGTTTAATAGCCCTAAGAGATTTTTAACCATCTTGATTAAACCTTTGTATCATGAGTTTAGATCTCATTAGCTACTCCTTAGAAAATCCAAGATCCGATAAGGATTTTAATGAGATTTGGTTTACTTTGGATCCAGAATAAATCGTGATTCAGGAAATCCTTTGTAATTCAACTATTCATGTGACAAACAAAGGTCGATTGTGGGGTTTCTTAACATTTTGGAAATCTTTTTTCAGAAAATGATATGCAGGCAAAACAACTAAATATCACTCCAACAAATTCATCACCATTTTCCTTAATTTCTGTCATATAACCCTCTCGTTGACTAAGTGCTTGTATTAACAATTGATGTACCTCAGGAAATAACATGAGGGCATCATATATACTCAATAATGCTAGTATCTTTTTGAGATAAGTGATTACATTATACTTGACAAATGCTTCAATATTTTCATGAACTATAAGCAGACGCCCCCTTCGATTTTGCCTTATTAAACTGGTTGATGAGTAGGTGTTTCTCTTTCTAGCAATTGCTTGCCTGACCTCAGTTCCATAACTCCTACTTTAATCACATCGATATAATTACATAGTGCGATGGATTTTGATCCTTAATCTTTTGCTTGAATTTCTTCAATCTTTACATTGTGAGGTACCATTTCAACTTTAAATTCTTCTCCCCACCCTATAGGTACAATGGGTTTAGAATTTTGTTTTTGACTTTCTTCAATCCAGGCATGGACATGCTATTGGTCTTGCAACTTTTGGGACATGTTATATACCTTGGATTGTCGCCATACCCATCAGCCAACTCATCCTCTGTATATGAAAAAGTACCAGAACTCTTATAGCATGAGTTTAAATCCCAACAACAATCTCTATTTATTTAAGCTTGTTGTATTACTAAAGAATCTGGTTTTATTATTATTTGAGGTTCAGAGAGGGGAGCCGTTTAGGCATCACGAGGAGGAATTGATTGAGCTAGTACAGCTTGTGGCAAGTCTATTAGAGGAAGTGAACCAAATTGTATAGGGGTCATATTTGTGAATACTTCCTCTTTGGATGGTGCCTATCTTTCCAAGCTTAGCTCATTTTTAATGATCTTGTCTTGAATAAAGTCCTTTAGAACAAAGCAATCTTCTATCTTGTAACTAGTAAGATGATGATATTTGCAGTACTTAGGACTGTTTATCTGTTTTGCTTTCCTTGGTCTCTTGCACTTTGAAAGCTCAACTATTTTCATTTCTAATATGTACTCTAAAATCTCTTCTACATTGTCATCATTAAAAGAGTACTTCTTTAACTTTTCTTCCAAAGAAGTCTTGACCTTACCCTCTTTACTACCTTTCTTGTTACCATCATCTTTGGTGTCTTTACTCTTTAAACTCTTAGGTTCATTAACCTTTGGTTTGATATTCGACACTATTTTAGCCACATTGCAATATGCATTACCCTTATTGTGGGTATTTTTTCTCTTTTTATCAGTATTTATCTTAGACCTATCATAGGTCCTTCTGATGTTTTGAGCAATATCTGAGAGCTAATTAAATGTCTTTGATTTTATTGACATCATGTAACGTGAGATAGATGATTGCAAGTTTTTCATACATATCTTTACGGCTTGTGCTTCCATCAATTGCTCTTCGCATAAGACAACCATATCCCTTCATCTGGATATAAAGTTCATGACTGGTGCATCTGGTCTTTGCTTAGTTTCCACTAAATCAGAGGTAGTGATGATTATTTGTTGACTATAAAACCTAACCAAGATTTTGTCCTATATTTTTTTCCAACTCATTACCGAGTGTGGACTGAAATGGTTATACCAAGTAAATGCAAGTCCTTCCAATGACAAGACAATTTGTCTTAAACAATAATCTTTGTTATTTTTTGTGTCCTCTCATTAGGCTATGAAATGGGCCAAGTGTTCTCTTGGATACCCCAACCCATTAAATCTCTTAAAGACTGAGGGTTGATAATTTGAGGGATAAGAGACCTTATCCACATGTTCCGGATATGATTTAGAATAACTTTGAGAAGGTCTAGAAGTCATTGTTACCTTAAATTGCTCAAATTTTCTATTAAGCTCTTCTAAGAACCTTTTCTCTGTAAGGAAGGATCCTCCTCTGGATTGTGATACTGATGATGATGCATGAGGAGGATTGATGTTTCTTCTTTTCCATCACTTTACTAAGCAAGGCATTTATTTGAAGTTCTTTGTCTTTTATTTTTTTTCTGAGTAATGCCAATTGCTCTTCTGGGGTCAATACTTGTTTTGCTCCAGCCATCATAACAGACACTGCCACTGGACTATTTAGATGTAAGATTGGATCTTCTTCAAATAGTGAGTTTGAATATTTAAATGTAGGAGTATTTTTCTAAAATCCTTTTTTACATGGCTAGCTAGGAGTAAAATAAGGCATGGGATGGTAACTTTTGCTAGTTAATGCAACATTGCAAGGTACCTCCAATTGTGCAGGCGTTGAGAGACTTTGGCAAGTAGGTGATGTTATCGCTTTATACATAAGTGTTGTTACAGTTTGGCTGGTTGATGATGTCACCATTCTCCAACAGGAGTTACTTACCTTTGGCTGGTAGATGACAACATATTTTCAACTGATGATGTCATCTATGTTGACAAAGGTGCCGATAAATTTGGTTGATTGGTGATATCACTTTTATTGCTTATGATATCACATTTGCTAGTACTAGTAAGTTTCGGCTAGTTGATGATGTCATCTTTTCAACCCATGACATTACCTTTTTTGGTACATATGATAATAAACTTTGGATGGTAGGTGATGTAACATTTGCTTTAGGTGATGTCATTTTTTCTAGCACAAATATTGCATAGTCTTGTCTGGTTGGTGATGTCATATTTGCTTTAGCTGATGTCACTTTTTCTAGCAGGAGAGTGGTTGGTGATGTCACCTTTGTTGTAGGTGATGTCACTTTTTCTGCCGAAAAGCCTTTTTGGTTGGTAATGTCACATTTGCTTTGAGTGATGTCATTTTTTCTATTGAAAAGCCATGGTTGTTTGGTAATGTCACATTTGCTTTGGGTGATGTCACTTCTAAGTTTTGGCTAGTTGGTAATGTCACCTTTGCTTTGGGTGATGTCACTCTTCCTTCTCGGAAGCCTTGGCAGGTCGGTGATGTCACCTTTGTTGGAAAAGAGTTTTAACTGGTTGGTGATGTCACATTTTCAGCCCATGATATTACCTTTTTTTATACGAGTATGCTCTGGCTGGTTGGTGATATCATTTTTCCAACCACTAATGCTCTTTGTGTTGGCACAAGTGTTAAAGGGGTTTGACTGGTTGGTAATGTCACATTTACCAGTATGAATTTTGTTTTCCCTTCTTGCATCACCATAAGAGACATAATACCAGATGCATTTTTCAGAAATCTCTTTCTTAAGGAGCATAATTTTTTGGGAACCTCCAAAGTCCAATCATCTTTTTCTTTCATGTTAAGGAAATGTTTTTTATATATCTTTTCTTGAACGTAAGGGAAACCTTTTGATATTTCTTTCATTGAAAATATGTAGGATCCCTTTGGCATCCACTTTGTAGGAGTGTCTTTCGATATCTCATTTTTAGATAAAAAAAAATAGTCTTTCGACATCCTTTGCATAGAAGAGCCTTTCGGCATCTTATTCTTTATTGAAAAATAGGAGCCTTTCGGCATCCTTTGCATAAAAGAGTCTTTCAGCATCTTGTTCTTTGGTGAAAAAGATGAGTCTTTCGGCTTCCTTTGCATAAAAGAGCCTTTCGATATCTCATTTTTCGTTGCAGGGAAATACTTTTCAGCATTTTTCTTTTTGAAGATGCATCAAATTTCACGATTGAGCCTTCCAAGCTATCAAAGGGTGTCGATATGGCTCTGGCTTTACTTCTTGTAAAAGGGCCCTTGATTGCAGAAGTAGGCAAAGTGTTGGTGCCATTTAATTGAATTGCGAGCATTAACTTTATTTTTGGACTCTTGTTTCTTCTCACCATTGTTGCAGTTCTTAGAGGGAGATGAGAAGCAAGCAAAGGTCCCATCGGTTGTGTCAAACTCGAGCGTTGATTTTTTTTAATGCTCAAATTGAAATATAAAAACTTTAAACTTTATTTCGAGATTTCTTCACTTTTATAGTAGCCTTTGATTCCTAGAGCTTAGATTACAAGTGAGAAACAGAAAAGAAAAAAGATAAAGAAAGAAGAAGATGAGGGCTTGTGAGTCGATCAGATCCTCCTGTCTTCTTGGGCTTTCTTTAATACTCAGTCGTTTTGGCAATTTGCTTTTTCCTTTTCTCTATCTTCCTCTTTTTATCCTCCTTGAATTTACGTAACTTCTCTCTTTTATAGGGTTGTTCCCTTAAGTTTAGCATATCATGATGGAACTTATTCCTTCGTCATGGATATTGTTTTTGCTGGATGAATGCTATCTTTATTTGTAACTACCTTCATGCGCATTGCCTTCCTACTTTATAGATACCAGCCACGATATGAGTAGATGCCTGAAAGTTAGGGTCATACGTGACTAATTTAATGCAACCAATACAAGTTACCTTATTTTACCGTAACCAACAAGTAAAGTAAAAGACGTTTACCATAACCTATGTGTTTATCTTATCATATATAAAAGAATGTATATTTGATAATTTTGATGCACTTGCACATGTATTTAAATTATTTATTTATTTAGTGATTATTATAGTTATATATATATATATATATATATATATATATATATTGCAAACAATCACAAAAAAATAAAAGAAAAAAACTTACATAAATGTAATTCTACGTACCATGTGTAATGAGCAAGAGAACATCAATAGTAGGGTTCGAATTATAAGCTTTGACAATTTTAGGAATAAAATTATCATACAAATAAGGATCACATATATACATTGCATAAAGATAAGCACTCATAGAATACATTGGACCCCTGAGAATAGCAAATTACGTTGTTTCAAGACCTAATGACTTCCTAAGCAACCATTTTTTGTCTATTACGTGTGGGGGTGTGGACGCATATGTACGTTAAGAATGAAAACTAATCTACAGACAATAGAAGCAGTTTTGTTTGCCAAAGATATAAAATTAAAAGGAAAAAAGCAAAACTATAAAAAAAAAATATTACAAATACAAAACTGCCTTTAATGAGCAGTACCTATTTGACAAAAAATGCCTCGAGCAAAACCTATTACAATGAAAAACAGTTAAAAATAAATATAATATATATAAACTCATATATATATAGATAGATAGATAGATAGTCAATACATCTTAACCAATTCGTCCATTGTATACACAAGGTTATTTCTATCCATTTTTTCTTAGCTTCAATCTTTTACACATGTAAGGGTGTTTTTGTCTCTTTCTGTATCTTTCTCATATGATGCATATTTGTTAGGTAGAGAAGGTATGAGGAGCTTGTGGCTTGGCTCGTGTTTAGGTGACCTGAGCTTGAGTTTCGCTCATCCCTTAAGGGTACGTTTCATACGTCGTTCCCAGCGAGATTCAGACGAAAATCCCGTTGGGAACAACCAAATTCAACAAATGTTGGACACGGTCGGCGGCGTTCCGCGCGTCCGCCGCATCCATAAATGTATGCAATTTTTTATCCACCTCCCCCCTATTATAAAAAGAACAGGAACGGACGGGACGAAAAAAATGCATCGATGGGCGCACCGCGCCCATTGATACGTCTCTCTCTCTCTTTGTGTGCAAGGGCTTTGCTGGAGAGGCGAGTGGCGGCACCACCGCCTCCGGCACCAAGAGAGGGCATCCTTGATGTCTTTTTTGAAATTGTTGTAGTTTTGAAAAGATTTTTAAATGAAGAACATGTGAAAACCAGACATCAAATAACAAAAACCGGTTCTCACAAGTGGTTGAGACCGGGTTGAACTCAGGGAACGGGAATATTCCGTATTCAAATAAATAATTAAACTATTCTTTATTGCCAAAAATGAAAAAGTACAAAGAAAAGTAAACTACTTGGCTATTACATTGAATGAATACCCTACGCAGAGAGCTTAAATGACTTTATTTACAAACCCAGAATTAAATTCCTAAATTCTTAACTAAAAGCAAAAGTCTTCTATTGTTGTGCTTCCGTGTCACTTGAGCACTTCCGCTCTACGCTATGCTATCCTGCACAAATCAAAAGAACATGAGCAACACAAAAGAGAAATAGAAACTATACTAAACAGAATATACTAATTAACTAATTGCTAAAAAAATGAAAGATAACATGAAAGAAAACTACATGACAAATAAAACTATATTGAATGCTAATTATTTCGAATCAGTTAAGTAATCTAATTACAAAATGCTAAATCAAACAGATGCTAAACACTAGTGTAGTGCTAAACTAAATGCTAAATAAAAAAATTTGTTAACTATTTTAATTTGCATTAATCTGCTAAATGCACAACTAAGTAAAAGTAAATTAAGTAAACACTGAAGACTAACTATTTTAAACCTAAAAGCAAAATCATTAAGCAAACCTAAACAATACATCTAATATCAAACTAACTAATAACATTTTTTTTAAACTAAGTAAAACTAACTACTAATTAGCTAAGTAATCTAATTACAAAGCAATTAACAACTAACTAATTACTTAACTAATCTAAGTAAAATAGTTAGCAACAACAATTTCAACAGTGAAAAATCACAGTTAACTCAGCAAGCATACTCTGGATTTCAAGCATCCAAATCACAATGAAAATTGGATTCTCAAATTGCAAGCATCCACCGAAATTTTAAACAACAATCTGATATCCAACCGAAATTTCAAATAGTAGCTGATAGCCAGAACTTCAAACATCAAAGGATTACAAACAACATGCTCGAGTTAGACACTCATGCACTTAATTTTCGAAAATCATACAAATGCTCAAATATCAGATGATAGAGCAACATTCAAGACATCAGACGATTCAGACACAACAATGCCCAGATGTTCCTGATTCAGATTTTAAAATTCAGATCAACTTGATTTCAACAACAATCCTCAATTTGAATTTCAAACAGAAGACATCCTCCACCAGAAGCAGCAATAACATTGATCAAAGGTAAATCATGACAGAGATTCACCGTAATCCGGCTTACTTAAGGGATTCCGGTCTGCTACAGGACTTCACGATTCATGACCGGCTGGAATAAATCCAGTTCTTCGATCAATGTTGGAGTTTCAATCACAATCTGGAGCTCAAACAACAATATTGATCGGGATTTCTTTTTAAACAACAATACCACTCAGACTTTCATTTGAATACAGTAATCACCGGAGAATAAAAAAAAGAGAATCGATCAGATGATCGCCCAGCTTATATTACAGAACATCAGCATATGATTTCACGACAATGAATAGTCAGATGCTTCAGCCTGTTATTTTCACGATAAATGCAAAAAGTCCCCAGCCGATCCAAAACGTGGATATCAAACCTTTGATCGGCTTTTAGAAAATCAGGCATCAGAGTTCAAATACAGTCGATGAATCCAGAAATCAGGCAGACCTTCTCCAGGAATCAATCATCATTCCGAAAATCAGATGAACAGATAATCAGAAAAAAAACAAGATGAGGAATGATATAAATATCCGATCAATTGAAATCAGACATTCAATTGATCGGATTCTGTCATACTCCTTCAACTGCAATCCAATAATCGATCAGATGAAAATCAAACCCTGTTGCTTGGAAAATTCAGAATCACTTGACAAAAAGGATCAATAATCGATCAAATGATCGATTAATCTTTAGATATTGCTGATACTTTGCAAAAACCAAATTAAAACTATTGTAAAATAAGACTTATGATGCAATCTAATGCAATGACTAATGAATCTTTAATTAAGCTACAAAGATGCAAATAACACTATGAATATTATGTCATGCAATGCTACAGAAAATCAACACCAACACACGCTGGATTTGAGAAAAGAAGGGAGGTTAGAAGAAGAAAAAGAAGAAGATCACAGAAAAGAAGACTTACCGTAGACTGGAGGGGTTAGAAGAGAGGTGGATTTGTCCCGTACGCCATCGCTGGATTGAATATCTCCACCGAAAAGAAGGAAGAGGATAGATGAGAGAAAGAGGGAGAAGGAGAAGAAGAGAAGGAAGAGGTGGAGAGGAAGGGGAAGAAGAGAGGGAGAAGGCGCAAGGGGGAAGATATGGGAATTTTTCCCCTTCGTGAGTTTTTAAAAGCACATTTGGGGTTTGTTTTGAAATTTTGAAAATTTTAAAGAAAACTACTTTCTAAAAAATTATTTACAAAATGCCTCATTTTGACTTATATTTTAAAAATCTAAACTAACTCTATTTTAACTCTAATTTTTATTTTATTTTTAGAAACTCACAATACTACATTAATGACAAACATTAAAATATTCATTAAATTGCAAAATAACATTAATTTTCAAGCATTTTCTATTTTTAAATCATTTTAGCACAGTTACTCGAAACTAACATAAAATTGGGTTTTTAAAATATTTTCTCATGAAATCATGCACATTTTAATGTCAATTAACCCTAAAATATATGTATGATCAAATACCCCCATGCTTATGTTTTGCTAGTCCTCGAGCAAAATAGAAAAATGCAAGAATTCAAACTATCACTAACTCACTTCCGTAGGAATCACGGTTGCATTTAGCACATGCAATAAGCCCTTTCAACCCCTGGGTTACCCCAGTGGACGAGTAAGGTCTCATGAGAGTTTACAATGATGCTACCCACAAACATCTTTGTCATGTATGTATAAAAATTTTAGAACACAAATCATTAGGCAGTTAAGGAGTTTGTTTTCACAAATATTTCATGTCATTGCATTATTAAAACATGATTAGAGTCTTCTACCGGCCACCAAGGAATAAAACATTTTCTTTCACTTTTCTAAATAGCATAATCATTTATGTTTCATTCTCAGAAATTCAAATAAATACATGTTCTTATTTACTTATCCTCACTCATATGTGTTCTGCACAGGTTTTCTCAATATTTTTTTCTAAGCAGTGAACTTTTCTCTTTTACGTTCTTTTCTTTTTATTTTTCTTGATTTTTATTTTTTCATAATTTTTTTTCTTTCTTTCTTTTATTGAGCACTATATCAAATTTCCAGTTTTCGTGACCCGTGTAACAAGCTTTGGGTCAGTAACTCCCAGGCCAGACAACCTTAGGGCACCAGATACAAAGTATCCCTCGTACTTAATTGCTCGAGTCACTAGACCTTTAATTTTTTATAGTTTACGTATAGTCTACTTCTCTGTCATGTGCAATGTCAATATCTATTAGGCTCTCTATAAAGTCCATGTATCGGGCTTTCGGGTGGGTGGCTTCCAAACCAGATAGCTTTAGGGCACCAGGTGTAAACACCCATCAGGCTCTACTTGCTCGAAAAAAATAGGCCACAGATATCAACGTAGACAAAGAATTGACTTCCTTCGTTAACCTTTTTGACATAGAACTCAAACACTTCAACTTGTGTCTGAGTCCAACTACTGGGGATTACGAAGATATCAAACAATTAAATGTATGCTCGCTTCACATTTTGAGCTCTTTTACAATGTTGTGCATTTGCTTAGTTTTCAAAAATAAAACTATGCATATTCATACTTGTGATTCAAAATAGACTCTAACATGTATCTATAATCATTTCTTTAAAATCCACATAAACAACCACGGTTTTCTAGATTCGTGTCAGAAAATTTTTTTCGTGAGACTTAAAAATTCTCTAAAAATATTAGATGTTCCAAAGCAGTCGTATAAGTTAAAACCCATTCTCTAAAAGCCTAATTTTTATAGGTTGACCTCAAAAATGCAAGTACAAAGACATGAAAAGTTTGGGTGTGCAAATTACACCCTCCCCCATGCTTGAATGACATTGTCCTCAGTGGCACTCCCCCATGCTTATATAAAACTAAGTGATTGCACATGAGACAATAAATGAGGGAAAATAGTAGAAACACCTCATATGAATTATGAATGCACGTTCCTTGACTGTAATGAATGCAATGGATACATGACATGACATGAAAACTCATGAATGAAACGAAAAAGGAAAAATAAAACCTAATAAAATCTACAAATGCGAAGGGAAAAATATAATATTGTACAAGATATGGGTTGTCTCCCATAAAGCGCTAAGTTTTACGTCCTCAGTAAGACGGATCTCTGGAAAAACCCTTTATCATCCATGAGATCAATGGACATGAAGTCAGGATCAATCGGGCTCTCTGAGAAAAAGAGTGTCATCTGTGACACTACACACTGTGTTCCCGCCCACTCTACCCCTAAAAGTGATATCATGACTCTCGCTACAGGAATGATGAAGATTAATATCCTCTGGGAGACTACTCTCAAAAGAAGAGTTTAGGATCGATCGACTATCGATATATGAAACATCAAACAAGGGGTGGTCATTATCCTTCTTGACTAAGTTAAGCATCTTTTGCATCTGCACCTCTTGCTTGCTAAAAGCAATCGGCGATCCGAATGCCTGGGGGACTGGGGCTCGGTGAATATATGATGATAATGCATGTTGCGGGCCTTGTCCCTTCTCCTGAGGCCTAAGGGAGGAGATCGACTCGTCAGTGGGTATGACATTGGGTTCCTGAGTCGATTCCTGAACGGAGTGATACACCTTCCCATTCTGAAGGGATGTAACATATTTGACCTGCGAAGGGTATGGATCTGTGGGGTGCATGTCAAATGACATGGAATCCTCTCCCTTGAGGATGGCAACGGGCTGACTAGATAGGTTTTCCTCGCTTTGCCAGATGAAGACTTTAGCCAACTGTCCCATTTGAGTCTCTAACTTGGCTATTGACTGCGTGTGGAAATAAAGAGTAGCCTTGTTATCAGAAAAGGCTTCTAACATCTTCTCCTAAAATGATATGCTCGAAGTGGGCTCATGAGGAGAAGGCAGACTATACGGGGGTGGACCTGTGGGAATAAGGAACGTGAGTAACCTTGTAAAGGGTTACTATGTCTATGTTGTGTCTGAGAGGGCTGATGGGATGCGATGATGGGGTGGTTTCGCCATCCCGGGTTATAAGTAGGTGCAAATGAATCGTGCACAGGCCTAGCGAAACCTTGGGCAGCATTCGCCTGCTCCTGAATGAATTCAGGATATAGCAGTGCTGCCAGGCACTCATAAACACAGTGTGCAGGGCTAGCGCATAGCTCACACACTCTTCCCACTGGACTTTGCAAAGAATTCTCTAGGAATTGATCTAACTTCCTAGTCAATTGGTCAACTTTGGTACGCAAATCTAACTCGGACCCCACTTCGGAAATCTCTATTTTCTTAGGACCACTAGGCACAAATGTGGTCCTATCGAGCCGTGAAGACAAGGCATGATGCATATCGTTCTCACTCAAGGTCTTAAATAAAGACCAAGCCTCATCCTCACTCTTGAGCATGAAAGTGCCCCCACACAATGAATCAACCATTTGACGGTTCTTCTCAGTAAGACCCTCATAGAAATATTGCACCAGTTTCCAGCGAGGCACCTGGTGGTGGGGACACTTGCGGAGAAAATCCTTCATCCTCTCCCAAGTCTCATGAAACATTTCTCCCTCTATTTGTGAAAAGCTGGTGATGGTCTTTCGATACTGATTCATCTTACCAATTGAGAAATATTTCTTTAAGAACTCCCTTTGCATATGTTCCCAAGTGGTAATTTGAACTGTATCTAACGCCTTCAGCCAATGCTTGGCTTTATCCTTCAGAGAGAAGGGGAATAAGGTCAACCTCATAGCATCGTCTCCAAAATTGTTGATTCGCACTGTCGAGCAAATCTCAAAGAATTCGTCGAGATAACGATATGGGTCTTCATTGTTAAGGCCATAAAATGAAGGTTGCATCTGGATCACACTGGCCTTAATCTCAAAGTGGTTCGCTCCTACATCAAGTCTCGTGATGCAGGAGGCGGGAGTATAGGTGTTGGGCATGAAGTACTCCATAAGGGGACGAATCATCTGTTGATCCTCAACCATAGTTGCAGATCTCTGGGATCTCCTAATAAGGGACTCTGGGTCCTCAATCAACTCTACCAGCTCAGGGTCAAGCAAGCATTGCCCTTGCATTCACCTCGACGTAGACCGGTGCAACACACGTCCTAAATTTGGGTTTTTCTACCTAACTAACGCGCTAGCAACCAAATCACGCAAACTACAAAGCGAGTAAACAAAAAAATGAGAAATATACAAACACCACCCAGTTGCACACAATAGGGATTATGCAAAAAAATGAAATCTATATGCATGGTACCAATCGTACACAGTCACCTCTAAGGGAATCCTAGTGGGTGGGCTGTGCAGAAAAGTAAGCTCGTCTCAACGGTATGCATACATGTAGTTCTAAACCTAGATGCAAAAAGCAAACACTAGGCAATAAAGTGAATACTCGTATTTCGCCGTTCCCCGGCAACGGTGCCAAAAATTTGATGTCTTTTTTGAAATTATTGTAGTTTTGAAAAGATTTTTAAATGAAGAACATGTAAAAACAAGACATCAAATAATAAAAATCGGTTCTCACAAGTGGTTGAGACTGGGTCGAACTCAAGGAACGAGAATATTTCGTATTCAAACAAACAATTAAACTATTCTTTATTGACAAAAATGAAAAAGTACGAAGAAAAGTAAACTACTTGGCTATTACACTGAATGAATACCCTACGCAGAGAGCTTAAAAGACTTTATTTACAAACCCAGAATTAAATTCCTAAATTCTTAACTAAAAGCAAAAGTCTTATATTCTTGTGCTTCTGTGTCACTTGAGCACTTCCGCTCCATGCCGTGCTATCCTGCAAAAATGAAGAGAACACGAGCATAACAAAAGAGAAATAGAAACTATACTAAACAAAATATACCAATTAACTAATTGCTAAAAAAAATGAAAGATAACATGAAAGAAAACTACATGACAAATAAAACTATATTGAATGTTAATTATTTCAAATCAGTTAAGTAATCTAATTACAAAATGCTAAATCAAAAAGCTGCTTAACACTAGTGTAGTGCTAAACTAAATGCTAAATAAAAAAAATTTGTTAACTATTTTAATTTGCATTAATCTGCTAAATGCACAACTAAGTAAAAGTAAACTAAGTAAACACTGAAGACTAACTATTTTAAACCTAATAGCAAAATCATTAAGTAAACCTAAACAATACATCTAATATCAAACTAACTAATAACATTTTTTTTAAACTAAGTAAAACTAACTACTAATTAGCTAAGTAATCTAATTACAAAGCAATTAACAACTAACTAATTACTTAACTAATCACTAAACTAATCTAAGTAAAACAGTTAGCAACAACAATTTCAACAGTGAAAAATCACATTAACTCAACAAGCATACTCTGGATTTCAAGCATCTAAATCACAATGAAAATCGGATTCTCAAATTGCAAGCATCCACCAAAATTTTAAATGACAATCCGATATCCAACCGAAATTTCAAATAGCAGCCGATAACCAGAACTTCAAACATCAAAGGATTACAAACAACATGCTGGAGTTAGACACTCATGCACTTAATTTTCGGAAATCATACAAATGCTCAAATATCAGATGATTGAGCAACATTCAAGACATCAGACGATTCAAACACAACAATGCCTAGATGTTCCTCGTTCAGATTTTACAATTCAGATCAACCTGATTTCAACAGCAATCCTCAATTTGAATTTCAAACAAAAGACATCCTTCACCAGAAGCAACAACAACATTGATCAAAGGTAAATCATGACAGAGATTCACCGTAATCCGGCTTACTTAGGGGATTCCGACCTACTACAAGACTTCACGATTCATGACCGACTGGAATAAATCTAGTTCTCTGATCAATGCTAGAGTTTCAATCACAATCTGGAGCTCAAACAACAATATCACTCAGACTTTCATTTGAATACAGTAATCATCGGAGAATAAAAAAATGAGAATCGATCAGATGATCGTCCGACTTCTATTACAGAACACACCAGAATATGATTTCACGACAATGAATAGTTGGATGCTTCAGCCGGTTATTTTCACGATAAATGCAAAAAGTCCCCAGCCGATCCATACCGTGGATATCAAACCTTTGATCGACTTTTAGAAAATTAGTCACCAGAGTTCAAATACAGTCAATCAATCAAGAAATCAGGCAGACCTTCTCCGAGAATCAATCATCATTCCGGAAATCAGATGAACAGATAATCAGAAAAAAAAAATAAGATGAGGAATGATACAAATATCCGATCAATTGAAATCAGACATTCAATTGATCGAATTCTGTCATACTCCTTCAACTGCAATCCAATAATCGATCAGATGAAAATCAAACCTTGTTGCTTGGAAAATTCAGAATCACTTGACAAAAAGGATCAATAATCGATCAAATGATCGATTAATCTTCAGATACTGCTGATACTTTGCAAAAACCAAATTAAAACTATTGTAAAATAAGACTTATGATGCAATCTAATGCAATGACTAATGAATCTTTGATTAAGCTACAGAGATGCAAATAACACTATGAATATTATGCCATGCAATGCTATAGAAAATCAACACCAACACACACTGGATTTGAGAAAAGAAGAGAGGATAGAAGAAGATGAAGAAGAGAAGAAGAAAAAGAAGAAGATCACAGAAAAGAAGACTTACCGTAGACTGGAGGGGTTAGAAGAGAGGTGGATTCGTCCCGTACGCCAGCGCCAGATTGAATATCTCCACCGAAAAGAAGGAAGAGGATAGATGAGAGAAAGAGGGAGAAGGAGAAGAAGAGAAGGAAGAGGTGGAGAGGAAGGGGAAGAAGAGAGGGAGAAGGCGCAAGGGGGAAGATATGGGAATTTTTCCCCCTTCGCGAGTTTTTAAAAGCACATTTGGGGTTTGTTTTGAAATTTTGAAAATTTTAAAGAAAACTACTTTCTAAAAAATTATTTACAAAATGCCTCATTTTGACTTATGTTTTAAAAAATCTAAACTAACTCTATTTTAACTCTAATTTTTATTTTATTTTTAGAAACTCACAATACTACATTAATGACAAACATTAAAATATTCATTAAATTGCAAAATAACACTAATTTTCAAGCATTTTTTATTTTTAAATCATTTTAGCATAGTTACTCGAAACTAACATAAATTTGGTTTTTTAAAATATTTTCTCATGAAATCATGCATATTTTAATGTTAATTAACCCTAAAATATATGCATGATCAGTCCCTTCGGCAGTGGGAGCCACCGACCCTCTCTCTCATGGCTGACCCTCTCTCTTAAAACTGTCTCTCTCTGTTCTGTGCAGCAGCCGAAGGGGCGGAGCACTCTCTCTCAGCGAAGGAGCGCCAACGGCCAGTAAACTGGCGCCGGCGGAGGCGAGGCTGCTTGCCCCCCTCCCTCTTCTTCTTATTATTATTCCTCTTATTCTTCTTCTCTTGTTCGTTCTTTTTCTTCTTTTGAGTTTTGCTTAATTAGAGTTTTTTTTCTAATTTCTTTGATGATGATCTTCTTCTTCATTATTCTTCTTTCTTTTTGTATTTTCTTCTTGATTAGTGCCTTCAAGAATCTTCATTGATGCCTGTTTCGAAGAAGAATTTCACAAGACTGGTTCTTGTGTCAGGAATTTTGTGGATATTATTCATGTTCATTGTGTTTTTATTTTAAGTCTGGTCATGCCAATTGTTTGTGGCTTCATTTTCAGGTGGGCTTTTGGAATTATCCCATCTAAATTGTTTGTTAATCATTTCTTGGTCATGATTTTTTACGAGGCATTCAGAATCAGAGTTTATCAGCAACCACAAAAGTTGCAGTTTGTCTTCTGTTGGTTGTTTGATAACATGATTTCTAATAGAGGCATTTGCCAAATACTTTGTGTTAGTTTTCGATGACTTGCATTGATAAATGTATTATTTTTATGATTTTTATGAACTTATACAGGGATTTGTGGTTTTTATGAACTTATTTTTGTATTAGTTTTTTATATATGCTTTCTGTATAAAAAATATTCATCAATTAAAGGTGAAAGTTTACTCTTTTGCGTCTAAACTTGTGCTCATTCCTGTCAAAACATTGCTAGATCATGAACCTGCTCAGAGCCGGTAACTTTTTGCAATTTCTGTTGCAATTTGTAACATAGCATCTGAGTACATCATCATCAAACAATGGACATTTGGAACATGACATCTGAGTACAGTCCAAACAAACGTTGGACTTGGAACAGTTGTTACGGAACGAACATAACCAATGTTCAGTTCTATCTCTTTTGTTCATTTCGTCCAACCCTGGACAAGCCATCAAACATACCCCAATGAGACAAGATAAACATGAGAGGGCTCGTGTAAAAACTTTTTATGTTATTTATTTATGAGATATATATTTTATATATTACACAAAGTATATATAATTTATATATTGTTTTTAATAGTTTATATTTTTGGGTACTTTTGGTTCGATCACATGAGATTCACTTCCTCATACACTTTAGAAAGTGAATCTCATTTGCATTTTTTTTTTTAACAACTAAACCTAAAAAAAATAAAAAACCTCATGAGAAAGTGCATCTCATTTGCCTTTGTAAATGAGAGTTGTTTTAGAAAGTGAATCTCATTTGTGTGAGAACTCTAATCTGATGAGACATCATGATAATATTTGAGTTCTCATGAAATTTAGAAAGTGAATATCATTTGCACAGCAACCCACAAGCGACCAAACTTAGCTACATATTTTTCATTCATCCTTCACTTTTTATATATATTTTATGCATTATTTTCTTTGTATTAAATTATATAATATACATGAAAATACGAACATGAAAACCTACCCAATAAAAAACCTCCCAAACTTATCCAATAAAAAATATTTATCAGATTTTCTGTGTTTTTTCAAAATTCTAACCTTATTTTCAAAATTCTTCGACGGATTTCTTATTTCCATAGAATTCGTCACCATCGTTATCATCTTCTTCTCCAGGAGATCTGTTCCCGCTACAGCTAGTTACAAAACTCCAAGCCCATCTTTTGTTGCTGGGAATCTGCCCAGATTATTCCCTCGTCAGAAAACTCATCGACCTGTACTCCTCGCGCCACGATTTGCGTTCAGCGCGTTGGGTCTTCGACTCTTCGCCGAACCCAAGTGCGATTTTGTGCAATTCAATGATTAGAGCATGCACAAGAATGAATCAAAACAAGGAAGCATTGGAATTGTACCGAGAAATGGTGTTGGGTGGCATCGTGGAGCCTGATAAGTACACGTTTACGTTTGTTTTGAAGGCGTGTGCTGCGATTGGCGATAGAAAGATGGGCAGGTTGCTTGATCACGAGGTTCTAAGGAGAGGGTTGGATTCGGATGTGTTCATAGCGACTGCATTGGTGGACATGTATTTCAGATTTGGTATGGTTGTGGTTGCACGCCAAGTGTTTGATAGGATGACTGAGAGAGATGTTGTGGCTTGGAATGCGATGATCGCAGGTTTTGCTCAGGGTGGTGATCCTAGAGTGTCTTTGGCTTTGTTTAGGAGGATGCAGTTTGCAAATGTGGAGCCTAATTCTGTGAGCTTGTTAAACTTGTTTCCGGCCATTTGCCTTCTCTCATCGCTGCAGTTGTGCAGGTTGCTCGTAGGGTCTTTGACCACATGCCTGACAGGGATGGTGTTACCTGGGGTTCGATGGTTGCTGGTTATGCACAGAATGGGTATCCCATGGAGGCACTGGGGATTTTTGATGAGTTGGTAGCATAGGATTCGGAAGTAAACCAGGCGTCGATTGTCGGTGCTCTTGTAGCCGCTGCTGATGTAGGGTTTCTAGACAGAGGCTGCATCGTCATGTTTTTGTGATCAAGAAAGGAACTCATTCTGATATTACAGTTGCAACGGCTCTTATGACCATGTATGCTAAATGTGGATTCATAGATATGTCACAGCAATTGTTTGATGGTATTCATAATAAAGGCATAGTTGCTTGGTCTGCAATGACGGCACTTTTCGATCAGAGTGGGCATCCTAGAGAAGCTTTAGCCCTATTCAGAAGCATTCAACTCAAAAACCTTGAGCCAAACAGGGTGACCATTATAAGCATTCTTCCTGCATGTGGAGATGCGTCATATCTGAAATTAAGAAAATGCATCCATTGTTTTCTTTTGAGGTCTGATATTAATTTGGATAGTTCAGTAGGGACGGCACTGGTAGCAATGTACGCAAAGTGTGGATCCATTGATCTTGTTCATGCTCTGTTTGATAGGTTGCCTGAAAAAGATATCACGACATGGAATGCTATGATAAATGGGTATGCACAATGCATTGCAACTGTTTTACAAGTTACAGTATTTGGGGTTTGAACCTGATCCAGGCACCATGGGTGTTCTACCAGCCTGTGCAACTGGGGGACCTTGAGCAAGGATGCTGTTTTCATGGATACATTTACAAAATGGGGTTTGATGCAGATCTGCACATTAAAATGCACTTATTTATATGTATGCTAAATGTGGGAGCCTCAGTTCTGTTGAAGCTCTATTTGATCCAAACTCTGCAAAGTTTGAAATCTCATGGAATACTATGATTGCAGGGTACACACAGAATGGATATGCAAGGGAAGCATCGTCTATTTTCCGCCATATGAAGGCTGAGAACATCCAGCCAAACCTGGTGACATTAATCAGCATTCTTCCAGCAGCAGCATACTTGGCAACCTTGAAAGAATGAATGACACTTCATTCCTACACAATTAAAATTGGTTTTGAAACAGAAGTGCTTGTAGGAAACAGTCTTATGGATATGTATGCAAAATGTGGCCATTTGGATTTTGCAAATGAGTTTTTCAATAGAATGATTTATAAAGATATAGTATCATGGAATGTAATGCTTGCAGGATACACAATACATGGGTGTGGAGAAGATGCAATTGAACTTTTTTAGCAGATGAAAATGCAGCATGCGGACACTGATGGGGTATCCTTTATATCAGCGTTGTCTGCCTGCAGACATGGAGGATTGGTGGATGAAGGGAAAAAGATTTTCAATTTGATGAGGAAAAGAGATGATTTTGAACCATGTTTGGAGCATTATGCATGCGTGGTCGATCTCTTGGGGCATGCAGGTCGATTTGATGAAGCTTGGGGCCTAGTGCAGAGCATGCCAAAACAGCCTGATGCCGGTGTGTGAGGTGCACTGTTGGGTGCTTGTAGAATGCATTCCAATGTAGATATGGCAGAAAAAGCGCTGAACATGCTTGTTGAGTTGGAACAGAGCAATCCTGCACACTATGTGGTTCTTTCAAATATTTGTGACACAGTCGGTAGGTGGGACTATGCTGAGAGGATGAGGAGGTTCATGAATAATAACTCTTCGAGGAAGACACCAGGATGCAGTTGGATTGAGGTCAAGGATGGACTTCATGTCTTTAGAGTTGGCGACCGATCTCATCCACAATTTGCACACATATGTGCAATGTGGGAAAGCTTGCAGAGAAGAATGGTGAAGGCAGGTTATGTGCCAGACACAGGTTGGGTGCTTCGAAACATAGAGGAAGAGGAGTTGTTCTTGTGTAGCCGCAGTGAGAGACTATCCATCGCATTTGGGCTTTTGAATACAGAACCAGGGGTGACCATCCAGATAGTCAAGAACTTGCGTGTCTGCAATGATTGTCACACAGCTACTAAGCTTGTATCAAAGATCACCAACCCTATGATAATTGTTCGTGATGCGGGTCGCTTTCATCACTTTGGCAATGGCCTGTGCTCATGCAAGGATTATTGGTGATCTTTCAACTATGTTTTTCACTTTTTCTTCTCCCATAATCTTTGGTTAAGGTATAGCAGATCTTTCCTTATTTGATCTTGCTAGTGGTGAAGGGTAATGGGCATCTCCGTGGAATAGAAACTAGATGCATACAGATTGTGAGAGAAATTCTTATGTTGTAAATAGTTGATTTCCATCGACCATTTTTCTGAAAGTAATGTGGGTTCCAACACCAAAGTTCCTTCCCTGTTTGATCTTACTAGTGGTGAAGGGTAATGGGCATCTCCATGGAATAGAAACTGGATGCATACAGATTGTGAAAGAAACTCTTATGTTGTAAATAGTTTGGCTGATTTACCTCAACCATTTTGCTGAAAGTAATGTGGGTTCCAACACTAAAGTTCATTCCCTATTTGATCTTACTAGGGGCGAGGGGTAAATATTTGATCTTACTTGGGGCCAGTATGTGTGCTGTAGTGTAGGCAACTTGCAAAAATAATATTTTAAAACTGCACTGGAATACAATTGGTGGTCTGGTTGCAGTTTAACATTATTCCTCGTCCTGTTATTGTTGTTGATGTAGATCTGCAGATAGAGGTGGGCAACAGGCCTGGCACGCTAATGGACCGGGCCATTGACAATACAATAGAGGGGAGAGTCGATTCTGGTGGAGCGACTTTCCAGAGCCAGAGCCTGATTATCTGTAATTGAATTTTTATCTATCAATTCAAGGGAGGGGGGACCTAATCCCCCAGCTTTTCATTCTCAAAAATAAAAAGTTTTGTTTACCTTTTCCTTTTTTACATTTTTGAGCCAGTTTTGTTTGGCTTAAGAGAACACCATCTCTTGTAATGTCACTTCAACAAATGCAATTGTGGGATTGATCTCCAAATTAATTTCCAAATGTGGGTATATCACTGAAGTGCATAATAAGATTGTCTCAAGTGAAAAATTGTAATTCAAGTTATTATGATCTTTTATAATCAGCATAGTTAAGCACAATATTGTTCAAATCAGTTTTAGACCCAAATCGAATTTCAAAAAGATTCAGAGAATATGCAATTTCAGGCTTGAATTGATCTATTGTTTTTACATTTAAAATCATAAAATTGAAAAAAAAATACAAAAATTAAAAAAGGATTGTTTCAACCCAGATTCAGCTCGAACCAAGGTTGAATCAGCTGGTTTTTTTAATAATGGCCCGATTCAACTCTGACGTGGAGATCGATTTGGGGCCGATTTGAATAAACTTGGCAGATTCAGGATTCTATCTGACAACATTGGTTAACTATGCTTCCTTTTTCCATACAAGATTTTTTTCTTTTTGGGTACCAAGAATTGAGGTGCACCATTTTATAGCAACAAGATCATATACCATCCATTCCAAAAGATAACAGGGGAAAAGGAAGAAACACTGAAGATGTAACAGTGGTACATCAAAGCATGGTAAGTGATATCATAAAGGTGAAGAAAAATCTTGAAATGTCGTTTCTCTCTAAGACTGCATCTCATCATCTTCAATCTTTGGAGCCAAGTAAAACCTAATGTAGCCCATGTCCGCAATCTTGTACTCCACAACCACAGGCAGCTCCGAAGAAAGGCTTATGGTGACGGTGTTAGACAGTGACGTCGCCTTCGTGAAGGAGTTCATGTACCTCAGCGCAAACGTTAGAGACACCGGCTCGTTCATCTCTATTACCGTGGCTTCCTCAGGCTATCAGTGAGCACAGTATGAGCAAGTGATTCAAATAACAAGAACCTATCTATCTAGTCCATAAGCTTTGCAAATCCAATCCCATTATGGTGTTTTTGGACAACCCCACTTATCCAAAACTTGGGATAATCTCCAGAGGGTAACTTCCTACACATTAGTTCCTGCTGCAGCCTAGGGTGATTTCAAAGGGTTCTTTTCCATGTTTGTCTAGAATCTGACTGTATAGATAGATGTATTCTAAGTGATAGATTTTATAGGAATCAGACTTCGAATCTTGTATCACCTACTTCCGCTTGAGGCTAAGTTTTCATGAGGTTTGAAAATCAAAGGTATAAATTTTTTACAAATATAGTAAAGATCTAAGACTAAAAAATCACAGTTTTTATATAAAAGAAGAAAAACAGACAATATCCAGGTTTTTTCCCATGTAGAACGCATCTGCATGGTCAGAAAACCTTGAAACCCCTCGTTTGCTCGCAATAGGCTGCAGTCGGCACAAAACAGCAGCTACCCTGCACTCATCTGGGATATTGCATTTTGGAGCACACTGGCATCCCGATTTATCCCATTTACCAGGATAAGTACATTGCAGAGCTGAGTAACAGCTCGGTTCAACGCACTCTAGTACTCTAACGGGAACACCCCAAAACCAGATAATCAAAGGGGGAACCAGAAAACAGGGTGTGTGTGTGTGTGTGTGCGCGCGCGCACTCAACGAGAAGGACAAGTCCCCAGAGCTACGGAAACGTAAAAAAGGAACCAAAGATAAGCAAGAAAATGACTTAGACCCATACCTTATCGACAGAGGTATTCTGGCGACAGACGATATTTGCAGTGCCGATATCCCCACTCGTCGAGAACTTCACCCCTTCCTTCGTCACAGAGATCACCACTACAACGGCAGCAGACGGCATCAGCACATCAAAAAACAAAACACCAACAGAACCAAAACAAATGGATAACCATCCGATTGGTCCAATCTGCTCTCACCAGTATCGCCGATGGAGCTGAGATCCTTGCAAATCCTTGCAAATTCCGAAGACGGCATCCTCACGATGGCGTGGTACTCGGCCTCGGGAATCCCCAGATGCTCACTGTCGATGTCCATGAGCTTCATCTCGAAGTCGGAGATCTTATCCTGGTCTGAAGAGAAACGATCGCAACCCAATTCCACTCATCAGATAAAATGAAAGAACAATCCATAGAAAAAAGGGAAGAAAAGGAGGAAAGGAGTGGAGTGGGCGTACTGGGGCTCTCGAACATGAAGGTGACGGTGTCGGTGCCATCGTCGGCCTTGATGGTGATGATGTCGTCGTTGCCGGCGCACTTGAGCATCTTGGACATGTTGTTGAGGTTCATGCCCATGGAGAGGTTGCGGTCGCAGCGGTAGTGCTCGAAGCCCTCGGAGCGGAGGAGGAGGGCGACGAGAGCAACGTGGCTGGAGTCCATGGCCTGCAGGGAGAAGCCGGTCGCCGAGCAGTCGAAGTTGGCGTCCGTCACGAGGTCCTTGACAGCCTCCAGCACCTTCTTCAGCAGGCTCCCCTGCACCAACCTGAGTTCCAACATCGTTTCTTATCCTTCTTCTTCGTTCCTTCTTCTCTGCGAAGCAAGAGGGAGAGAGGAAGCAGTGAGCAAGAGGGAGAGGGAGGGAGGAAGGGGAAAAGGGGGGAATGAAATGATCGGCAAAAATTGGGGACGGTTGGGGGCTTGGGGGTGTCTATTTATACAGCTAGGGTTTTAAAATGTAGTGTTGAGGCTTTCTCGGGGGCGGGAAATTTTGGGAGTTTCCCGCCATGGTATGGTCCATGCGAGCAAGGCATAGTGACAAACGTTAAAAACGGCAAAATCTAGTTTTTCAAAATCTCGCGAGAATTTGAAAATTTTTCATAAATCTCACGTTTTTTTCACTAAAATCTTGGCAATATAAAAATAAATTTAATATATAAAAAATATTTTTATTAGAAAAATATTAATACAAATATTTAAAAACAAAAATAAATGATTTTTTCATGATAAATAGTCATCTAAAAAATAAATATAACGTTTAAATCACGGTATTTATGCTTTTTTCATAAATTTTACTATATTTTGAAATTCTTGCGAGAAATTGCCGTTTTAAACTTTCAGGAAATTTCTTCCAAATCTGAAATCTGATAGATAACCTGACCCAATTACGTATATCGCGGGTTAGGTAATTGGATTCAAATTCACTTTTGCCTTTTCCCCATTCAACTCCAAATCCAAAACCAATGAGGCTAGACAGATTCAGTAATGCCTGGATCACCTGAGTCCGGCCCATTTATGACCTCGGGCACTACCCATCTTCCCCTTGACACTCGTAGGCCTAAGACAGGTGCAAATTTGTGAATATGGTCCCCTTTATGGTTGATCCAAATCCAAGTTAGATTTGAAAGAACCAAGTTGAGTCTGGATCAGAGTTTCATAAGGTAATGCAGATCCAATAAGTTGATGGAAATATGGTATAGAGAATGATGAGAGCTGGATCTTCTTGGCGAAATTCTCATGACAAATAAATTTTTTGAAGAAATAGTTACTACAAATATCTGCATATTTGTAGTTAAAAGTGTAACAAACTAAAAAAAAATACAGAAACTATACAAGAATATAAATTTTGAAAACTATAAAAATCGCCAAAATGTCACAATAAAGTCACTATCATAGGTTTATTTTGGAGGCAATATCTAGAAAATTTTGATACAGTTACCGAAATATGGCTAAAAACATAGAAAAATAAGAAAAGGTATATAAAGTACTTAACATTTTGAAAAATATAGGGTGTGTTTGACAAGCGGGACGCACCTGAGTGCAGATGGACCAGTCCCTGACCTGGTGCTGTCCGGCGTTTGATATGCAGGGCGTAGTGTTCAAGATAGCACAAAAACTCGTCATGTGGACGTGCCCGTGGCATCCTTGGGGTGTGACCAATGTTGTCAGTGTCGGTGTGAATTGGCTGATTCGTATCATTTCCACAGAAAATAGATATGATACTAACCTGAATCGGCTATTTTTTAATAAATATATAAATACTTAAAATTATTTGTTACTATTATTTTAATGGTTTTAACACATGTTAAGTTCTGACCGACACAATATATTTTTTAAATAACTTTTAGCCATTTCAGAACGATTCACTTGAGAATCGGTATCAGGCCGGGCCGACTCACCTAAATTGTTGGCCAAACGATTCGATAAGGTTTTGACAACAATGGGTGTGTGACTGGCAAAGTCCAGGACAAACACCAGGCATTCTACCAGCACAGTGTTTGTCCTGCGATGCCAACAGACGCAAACACGATCATAAAGATTCCTAAAATGTCACAATAAAGTTGCAACGGTAGCTTGATGATATTTGAAATTGACGAAATATATGTGCTCCGTATCAAATCTAATAATTCTAAATTGGCCTTTTTTTTAATTTTTGGATTTTAAAAAACAAAACAAAAAAGGAAAAAGAAAACAGTACGATGATGGTTGAAGTGTTTGGCTTGCAAGCAATAAGTTTGGAGTTCAAATCCCACATATCACAGCTTTTGAGGCAATGCATTTATTTTGTAAATGGGACAATTTTATCTTTACTCAATATGTTTAGAATCAAAGTTCTATTTTTATTACCACCGAGAGGTCCGCCTAACCCCAGCTTGCCTTTTAGAAAAAAAAAAACAAAGATCCGGCTTGATTAACTCAAACTCGCGATGAACTTGAGTTTAGCTCGGTTATAAAAACAAAAAACTGAGCTTGAACTAGGGGTGGCAAAATCCCGGCCAACCCGCTTCTTAAACGGGTTCGGGTTTGGCTTAAACGGGTTGACCCGCCTAACCTGTTTATTAAACGGGTCGGGTTCGTGTTAGGGGTATGCCAACCCTGCTGACCTGTTTAATAAACGGGTTAGGCGGGCGGGTCAACCCGTTTACCCAAACCCAACCCGTCAACCCGCCCGCCAACCCGTTTACCTGACCTCGACCCGCTCGCCAACCCATTTACCCCAATCCGACCCGCCAACCCGTTTACCCGAAACCGACCCGCCCGCTAACCCGCCAACCCGACCCAACCCGTTTATTAAACGGGTTAACCGTGTCGTGACGGGTTACCTATTTAATGAATGAGTCGG
Organism: Nuphar pumila; assembly: GCF_984573655.1. Taxonomy (NCBI): domain Eukaryota; kingdom Viridiplantae; phylum Streptophyta; class Magnoliopsida; order Nymphaeales; family Nymphaeaceae; genus Nuphar; species Nuphar pumila. Next base: position 105,340,877 of record NC_143260.1, on the reverse strand, counting down.
GTTCGTGTCGAGGTATGCTGACCCACCAACCCGACCCGATTGCCACCCCTAGGCTTTAACACCTTCTGGACTCTGGAGGCATCTTGGCTCATCACAAGAATGAGCCAATATTGAATACTTCAAGCTCATCTTATTTGGCTCATTTTACCAGGCCTTGTTTCATGTTAGTAAAGAAACACACCCTTTTAACCTTTGTTCATGTGATATAGAAGAGATAAAAAATATGGTACATTTTAAATAGTAGTCATGATGTGGTGCTCCCGGATCACTTACTCTCACCTAATTGAAGCTTCAAAACTTTAAATTTTTAGTATTTTCTCTTTAACCAGAACCTATAGATATAATCTACAAGCATTAATTAGTGGAAAACAAGTTTTGGATCATGTGATTATGCCATACATGTAGTTTTTTTGAGATCTTTAAAAATCAACGGCTCACAATGTACCAAAATTTCATAACTTAAAAAAAATATTTTGATGTCGAAAAACATATGATCAAAACGTGATTCCTATCAAATAAACTGTGTTAACTACATCTATAAGGTCTGATTGAGAAGATGCAACATACAACTATGATTTCTTGTAGGTGGGAGTAGGTGCTCGGGTGCACCGTAGCATTCCTCTTTAAATATACTGTTATTGGGCTCCAAAACTCATAAGCTCTACCGGAAAGATGAAGGGTGATCACGTGCAGCAGCATATTAAAATTGTGCAATGTGATTTTACATCATCTTGCTTAGGAGATAAGCTAGCAAGCATGCAAGCGAGCGCTATTAAGTAGGGGTGACAACAGGTCGGGTTTGGTTCAGAACCAGTCTGGAACCAGACTTGGACCAGGTTTTCAGGTATGGTATCGGGTCCGGTCCCAAGTCTAATCGAGTCTACTATAAGAAAAAACATACCCGAACCCGATAAGAACTACATGAAACAAACTCAGACCATACCCAGTAAAACCATGTTTTTTTTTATCATTTTTACATTGAAAATTTATGTGTCTTAATCGGAACTCAGGTCGGGTCCGAGTCTACTATAAAAATAAAAAAAACTATACCGTGATCCATGTATTAACCCGACTTTCGGGTCTAAACTTGAGTCTTAATCAGGTCTTCTTATTTATCACCATACCCGGACCTTATAGGGTTTGGTTCGGGTCACGTCGGGGTAAACCAGACCCGTTCACACCCCTACTCATAAGTAGTGATGGCAGTGGACCGGGGGAAAGTGGGGCCCTGCATGCCCCACCCCGCCTCGCCCCGTTTGGACTGGGGATGGAGGCGGGGATGAAGGTTAAAATCCATCCCCGTCCGGGGATGGAGGCGGGAATGGACGTGCACTTTTCCCCGCCCCGCCATGATCCCCGCCCCAACCCCACCCGACCACTTTTCCCCGCAATATCTCCGCCCCGCCCCGCCTCATCCCCGTTTGAACCAGGGATGGAGGACATGAAATGGGGATGAAGGCGGGGGGTGGAGGATAAAATCCATCCCCGTCGGGGATGGAGGATAAAATATTGAGGCGGGGCGGGGATGGAGACCTTGTCCCCCGCCCCACCCCACAGCCATCCCTACTCATAAGCATCTTTCCCACATGCGAACCCGCCACTTGCAAGCACATATTCCGCCACAACATGGAACAAGTGCTCCTTTTGTTGGCCAATTGCACCAAATTCAGTTGCGAGCCGAATCATTCAAGGTGGGCCTAAAGTAGACGGTGTAAGTTGCCAAATGGATAGGAATTCCACTACTTTGGACAACCTTGTCACTTGGTGATGCCATTGCTCCCTTTAATAGTTTTTTAAAAGTAAAAAAAAACTATTGCAGCGTGTTGTATGGTGACTAAAAATGCAACGACAATTTATTATCAAACAAATAATTAAATTATATATAGAGAGAGTGCATGGTAGCTGCGTGGTGGACCGTAAAAAAAAAGACATGCAAAAATATTCTTTTTCTTTGGGGCTTTAACCACGGTCAAAGATCTGTCACTAAAGTATCAAGTAGAGCAAGAACCGCTGCTAAAAGTAAAAGAGGTGCGATTTACTCATTTTGGCATTGGCCGTCCATCAAGGCCCGTGATGGATGGCCAGCAGAGTCCCGCTGATAGCTATGCACCTAAGGGTTACACAACTACCACTTTCTCTCTCTCTCTTTATATATATATATATATATATATATATATATATATATATATATATATATATATATATATATATATATGTGTGTGAATATGTTTACTGAAAATATCTTTTATCTAAGTATGAACAAAGATCTTGGTAGGGTTGTGCTTGTGGGGTTTTCATTTTTTCTTAAATTTCACGTTACAAATGCAATCTTTATGCTCTGTTTTACAAGTACCGACTCTCAGATTGGCCAATTATAACTCATAAGGATAATCTTTTTAAGGCTTTAAAATGGACCGTTCAAAAATTTGGTAAATATTGGAACATCCATAATCATATTTACTCACCAACAGGAGCTCTGCTTGTCTGATAGGAGAAGTCAGGGCACGTCAGCTTGTGTTGGGATGTTGCAGGTTCAAAACCCAATGGTACAGTTGTATAACTGGTAGGGGTCTGCCTAAACTCAGCTTGCCTTAAAAAAAAATCTTATTTACTTGTAAAAAATACACAAACCGACAGCCAGTTCCTAGTAAATAGATTGTCCTGAACGCAGCTGGTGGGTCAGATTTGTGAAAAAAAAATAAAAAAATCAAAAATACCTAGCCGGTAAACATATTTGTAGTAAACCAATTATATATATATATATATATAGGTAGAGAGATAAAGAGAACCTACTACATGGGCAGGATGCTAAATGAAACATGCCATTGGATTTTTTGGTATTTTTTGAAATATTCTGACCTTACATATGAGATCTATATGCTTGTTTTTACGGGAATCACTTCTTAGAGCATTTGATTCCAATGCATAGATAGTTTTTTATAAGGTTTAAACAAATCAAAGGCCTACAATTTTAATAATTTTTTGAGACTTCAAATATCAATTTTTTCATGGAAAAATGGATGATCCAAGTGTTAATTTTCAGTAAATTAACCATGCTGAACACATTTGTGGGGTTGAAAATTCTAAAAAAACACTGAAAATCCCATATTATGTGTCATTTAGCACTGTGCTCATCTCTCTCTCTCTCTCTCTTTCTCTCTCTCTCTCTCTCTCTCTCTCTATATATATATATATATATATATGTGTGTGTGTGTGTGTGTGCCTGTTTAAAGCAGCCAGAAAGCAATTTTATCAAATGTCGAAGCAAACAATATTTGCATGGAACTCTAATATGGCTTGGAGATGTTTCATTTAGCGCAGGTCATTCTAGAGCTGTTATTTGAAGCTGGCTTGTCTCTACTCATAAGCTCGGGCTCAAGTTGTCTCGCCGGAAGCTCGAGCCAGGGTTCACCTTAAACGAGCTGAGTTTGAACCCGTCAAGTTCCGGTTGTTTGCCATACTGACTCGGCGTAGTCTAGGTTGGTGGAAAGTTGGGTGGGCTTTGAGCACCACACTACTCATCTTAGTGCCAATCTAGCCCTCCGGGAAAATAGCCCCCCCCCCCTCCCCCCCCCCAAAAAAAAAAATGTCAAAATACACTTGGGCTGGGCCAGCCTTCCCAAACCTGAATCACTTTATCATTTGACTGAATCTGATTTGTATAAGCAGCTGAACATAAAAAGTTAAGCTGTGAGAAAGTGAATCTCATTTACCTTTGCAAATGAGTCTCTTTATAAATTGCTTGAGATTCAAAATCACATGAGACCCCATGTGATTAAGCAAATTAGAAAGTGATTCTGAATCATGTTTTTTGAAAGGAGCAGCCGAGGCATTCGGCACCGGCACCGGCACCGGCACCGTATGTTTGTTAGGAATCGACTGTTGGATCATGTATTTTTTATAAAAAAAATAAATTTTTTTGATGCTGTAATATTTATGAGAACTATGAATCATAGATTTAAATGTTGGTTCCTATACAACCATAGATAATATCCGTACGTTGAGATTTAAGAAATAAACAAAAATAACACACACTAAAATATCAGTTTATACTTCAGTAAACATTTTATAGTGACAAGAACAGCGTGTCCAGTGTTCTCTTTTATCGTGTCCATGTGACATATGCATGCCATAGGCGGCTTTCCCTGACTAGGGTAAGTTGTAGGCCATTGGCTTTTTCAGGCTGTGACCCATTGATGTGATCCAAAATATTTGCCGCACTAGCCGTACAGAGAGAGTGGTAGAGGTTCAAATCCACATATCCAATTTTGAGTGAATCCGTTCACTGATTAGATCGGGATTTTGATTTTCAAGTTCAAATATTTGTTCACTCTTTCAATGGGTCAATGCAGTTCTGCAGTTAAATCAGGACTTGCATCCCCTTACAAGGGTTTAAATCGGATCCAAACAGTGCATGTAATTAAGATCCAATTCTAATATGCATTTGGATCTTATTTTAACGTCCATAGCCAAAAATTGGTGCTGCATTCAAGCTGGACATCCAACTTAATCCGATCCATTTGCATCCCTAAAATTGAAGCCGAGGGCTAGTGGGGTTGCTTCTGACCTGGATCTAACTCGTTTTCTGATCCACCATCAAAATGCCGACATGGGCACCGAGGGCTCAAATAACTCAACCCGGTCTAGGTGGGCACAGTTAACCCAACATAGACCCGTTGGTCTGTCTGTAGACGGTGAGAATGGATCGCATTCAGGCTGGCTCATGGTTGATCCGAACCTGAATTTACTTTGGATTAAGATTCAAATATAATCCTCTGAAGTAAAGTTAAATCTGGACCTGAATTTTATATGGTAATACTGAATCCAGTTTAAAAAATGGCTGGAGATAAGTTTTTCCACATGCAAAGAGTACAAATGGGTTGGATTTGTTCAGATCTGAACATGTATCCAGCAGAAATCTGTGAACTGAATTCGGATATGGAAACGTCTGA